>NC_138769.1:76730134-77015134 GCF_965119305.1 Pelophylax lessonae | reverse complement strand
TTAGAGTTAGAGGGGTAGGGGTAGGGCTACTAACTCTAACCCTAAGTATCTCACCGTAACCCTAACCCTAGCCCCTAACACTAAACCTAACCCTAACCCTCTAACCATAACCCTAACCCTCTAACCTTAACCCTAACCCTCTAAGCCTAGCCATAAAAATAACCCTAACCCTAACCCTAACCCTAGCCCTAACCCTAATTCGTATTTTTTTCTGGTTCCGGACATGCTACAGAGCTGAAACTTCACAGGTACACTTTTTAGACCCCCCAGATGCTAAATCCAAAGAAATTTTTTATTTTTATTTTTTTTTAATTTTTCCAATAATTGGCTCTCTATCAAAAAATTAAAATTTTTAAGAACTTTTTTTTGTGTGATTCAGTGTCTGGGGGTCTAAAAAGTGTACCTGTGAAGTTTCAGCTCTGTAGCATGTCCAGAACCAGAAAAAAAAATAGAATTAGGGTTAGGGCTAGGGTTAGGGCTAGGGTTAGGGTTATTTTTAGTGCTTAGGGTTAGACGGTTAGGGTTAGAGGCGTAGGGGTAGGGTTACTAACTCTAACCCTAAGTATCTCACCGTAACCCTAACCCTAGCCCCTAACACTAAACCTAACCCTAACCCTTAAAGCCCAGTTCCTGTCCCATTTTGGTCGGTTCTGGTCTGTTTGCGGTTGTTTGCGGTGCGTTAAACGGGGAGTTTGGTCTGTCACTGTGAAGAGGGCGTAACCCTTACACTACCTGATCGATACAACATCATACCTGATCGTATACACACACTGGATGTTTTAAAGCATGTTATTCCAAACAATTTAGGAATTTTAGGTGATTTATGCCCTTTATGGAATAAAACCCGACTCTGCGTCAACTACGTAATTTTCCATGGGAGTTTTGCCATGGATCCCCCTCCGGCATGCCACAGTCCAGGTGTTTGTCCCCTTGAAACAATTTTTCCATTACCAGAAAGAGTCCCTGTGGGTTTTAAAATTCGCCTGCCTATTAAAGTCTATGGCGGTTCGCAATGTTCGCCGGTTCGCGAACATTCGCAGATGTTCGCGTTCGCCGTTCGCGAACGGCGAATTTTATGTTCGCGACATCACTACTGCTCAGATGTGATAGGGAGGAAATGCTCAGCATAGGAACTCACTGAAAACTGAGCATGTGCAGAGCTGCCAAGACTGCTCTGCAAAATCCCTAGCTGAATTGGGGACTTGGACAGAAGGTGGAGACAGAGAACAGCAGGATCAACCAGGATTTTTGCAGAATACAGAAAACGAATCTGAGAATGAGTGAAGTATGAACAGCATGTAATACAACATTTACTTATGGTTTTATATCATGTGGGTTTAATGACACTTTAACCACATCTGGACCAGAAGGGTTTGCCCCTTAATGACCAGGCCTTTTTTTGAAATTTGGCACTGCGTGATTTTAACTGGAAATTGCGCAGTCATGCAATGCTGTACCCAAACAAAATGTATGTCCTTTTTTCCTTACAAATAGAGCTTTCTTTTGGTGGTATTTGACCACCTCTGCGGTTTTTATTTTTTGCGATATAAATGAAAAAAGACCAAAAATGTTTAGAATAAAGATCACATTTTCTACTTTGTCTTTTTAAAAAAAATATCCAATAAACTCAATTTTTGTTATACATTTAGGCTTAAAGGTATTAAGCTACATTTCTTTTATAAAAAAAAAATCTCAATTAGCGCATATTTATTGATTTGTGCAAAAGTTATACCGTCTACAAACTATAGTGTATATACTGGAATTTACACAGCTTTTACTTTCTGACTGCCTATATCATTTCATGAAGTGCTAAAATGGCAGGGCAGTACAACCCCCCCCCCCCCCCAAAAAAAAAATTACCCCTTTTTGGAAAGTAGACACCCCAAGGAATTTCCTGAGAGGCATGTTAAGCCCATTGAATATTTAATTTTATTTGTCACAGGTGTTTGAAAAATGACAAATAAAAAAAAAAAGAAATGACACCCCAAAGTACACTCTGCTGCTTCTCCTGAGTATGGGGATACCCCATGTGTGAGACTTTTTGGCAGTTTAGCCACGTACAGGACCTCGAAAACCAATCACTGCCTTCAGGCTTTCTAAGGCCACAAATTGTTGATTTCACTCCTCACTACCTATCATAGTTTTGGAGGCCACGAAATGCCAAGATAGCACAAATTCCCCCCAAATTACCCCTTTTTGGAAAGTAGATACCCTAAGCTATTTCCTGAGAGGCATGTTGAGTCCATAGAATATTTAATATTTTGCATGTTTTGGGAAAATTACATTTTTTTTTTTTTACACAAAGTTGTTACTTAAATGATATATTGCTCACACATGTCATGGGTATATGTGAAATTACACCCCAAAATACATTTTGCTGCTTCTCCTGAGTATGGGGATACCACATGTGTGAGACTTTTCAGCAGTCTAGCCACGTACAGGACCCCGAAAACCAATCAACGCCTTCAAGTTTTCTAAGGGTGTAAATTGTTGATTTCACTCCTCACTACCTATCACAGTTTCGGAGGCCATGAAATGCCAGGACAGAACAAACCCCCCCCCCCCCCCAAATGACCTCTTTTTGGAAAGTAGACACCCCAAGCTATTCGCTGAGAGGCCTGCTGAGTCTTTTGCAGATCTTAATTTTTGTCATAAAGTTTTGAAAAAAAAAATACATTTTCCTTTTCTTTCTTCATTTTCCAAAACAAATGAGAGCTGCAAAATACTCACCATGCCTCTTAGCAAATACCTTGGGGAGTCTACTTTCTGAAAAGAGGTCATTTGTGGGGGGTTTTGTGTCCACCCCATCTCCTATGCTTCGCCATATATGCCCTTTTTATAAACTCCGGTGTTGAAATCACCTCCTCCAGCGCTGTCATCATTGATTAACTTATATGCTGAGAGCAAACACTGTTGCTGTCAGAATAAACAAATCAGTGCGGCAGCTGATGGGAGTAGCTGCAAAGCAAAGAATGGTTAACAACAAAACACAGTAACAATAAAACATTGCATTATAATAGCATACAGTACAATACAGTAGAAGGGTGGTATCTGAAAAGCAAAATATGGTTAACAATGAAAAATAGTAACAATAAAACATTACAGTATAACAGTATATTATACAGTATAGTAAAAGTGGAGAGTAGAAAAATAGTAAGAAGAGTAAGAACAGAAAATTAACTCAATAAAACGACAACTGATTTTTTTTTGCAACTTTTTTTTTTACACTTTTTTTGTAACTGTAAAACATTCGAGGATAGGGTCTCTCAAAATGCGATTGCCATCTAGCATCTTTCGAGACTCTGTGTAAAAGTGTGCCCTAGACTGTGCTGTGTTATATTAATACTCTACTAGTGTGTGGTAGCGACGGAAACACTCCCCAATGCAGAGACCAGGTTGGCCAGGACAGGAGGGACAAAAATAACGGGTGTTACGCTTATATCCGCGTTTTCTACAGACACGACATCTTCTTTGGGGGTGCTCTTTGGGTAGGGGTATCAGGGAGGAAATCCAGAAAATGCCCCTCATTCAGCTGGCTCACTGGATACAGAAAGGCTATGATGATCTCTTCCTGGAATTTTAGGAAGGATCCACTTCCAATTGGAATATGTATACAGAAAATTTTTTGCACCAGCGTCTAGCCTTACAGCAATTAAGTATGGCACCATCATCTGGTCATGGAAGTCCACCCCTCCCATGTTAAGATTATATTCTTATCTGCGTGAACGGAGGACAGAACAAAAACATTCCATGTGTCCCTCCACTTCACTGCAAGCAATTTATTACACTTCAAGCAGGCTCTCTTCCCCTGTTGTCGAAGTCGGGAATCTACAAGCTGTTGAGGGAAGCCCCAGAGATTAGGTCGCGCGGTGCCACATGCGCCAATTCCAAACTCAATAAGGTGACTAAAAAGTGGCATGCTTGTGTAATTTTGTCCACGTATAAATGGTACCCCTTTCCGAATAGGGGTGATACCAAGTCCCAAACAATCTTGCCGCTGCTCCCTATGTAGTCTGGGCAGTTGAGGGGCTCCACATTGCTATTTTTTCCCTCGTAAATCCGGAAACTACATGTATAGCCTCTTGCCCTGTCACAGAGCTTATACATCTTGACCCCATATCTGGCACGCTTGCTGGGGAGACATGTATTCAGGGACTCATCAACGCAGACAGCTTGTTGGGTCATATACAAGGCTGCAAACTTTTGGTTGAAGTGATTTACGAGGGACCGAATTTTGGGGAGCCAGTCATATTCAGGGTCACTGCGAGGACGACAGAGTTCTTTGTCACTGGAGTGCAAGAACCGCAAGGTTTGCTCATATCTAGTCCTGGCCATAGCAGCAGAGAACATGGGCGTATGATGAATTGGGTCAGTGGACCAACATCTTTTTAGTAAAGCCCATGAGGAAGGATAGGCATAGAAAGGTTTGAAATTCGGAAACAGTAAGGTGTTTCCATGCAAATTCTTTGGCAAGGGTAAAATTTGGATTTGTGGGGATGAATGGATAAGCATATGAATTACTTTGGTTCACAATAGAAATCAGCTCATAGAAATCAAGGGAAGTAAAATTGTCTGTTTCCACCTGAATTCCGGGTTGGCAAGTAAATGGGGGAATTACGGGCGCTGCAGAAGTGGTGGGCTCCCAATCAGGATTTGCAAGCGCATCAGGAAGGACACTATGGGCGCTATGGGCCTGTCTTCAAATTATTGGTGGCTGCGGGACACTACTTGTGCTAGCCACCTCACAAGCTTGGATTGCACTTATGGGACTCGCCACGTCACCAAGTGTTACTGCAGTGCTGGTTTGACTATGTCCAAGATGAACTAGGCAGCTGGTGCTTGCCAGTTCACCAGAAGGTTGAGTGGCACTAGTACCGACACTCTGCTGCATATGAGAACCCTGTGATTCTTGCACCTCAGCAATAGAAGAACATGGTCAGGTACACCTGACCTTAGCTGGGACCACTGCTCCATTGCCAGAGCTATCTTTTAGGGTGCCGCTGCTCTTTCCAGGTTTGAATACTGAGCCTGATTCTGACAGCAAGGCTTCCCTATCGCTCTCATCTGTCATGATCAGCATCATGTAGGCCTCTTCACTAGTATACCTCTGTTTGGACATTTTGGCCAATACATTTAAAGGTACCTAGTGTAACTCACAGGTGAAAAGCACCTGGTTGTCAAGGACTGTTTGAACCGCTACCAAAAAATGTAACTGCTAGATCAGGCTTGACTCTGCTAACGATGCGGTTTAGTGTGCTGTGTATTGAAAGTGACAGTAATCTGCTGATTCTGCACTTCTTGGGGGGGGGGGGGGTGCGAAGGGGCTAAATGCAGGTTCTGGCAGGTGTCAGGGCTAATCCTGCTAAGGCTGCATTTTGGGAGCACTAAACTATTGGGGAAGCTAGTATGGTTCTGATCAGATCAAAGATATTGATCTGTTCAGACACTATACTGGTAATGGAGGTGTTTAATGTGTGTTTGTGTGTCATCGGCAATCAAAGGATTAAAATGTATTACTAAATATGCAGTGGGGATCTGACTCTATCCTTGATTGACGCTAACTAATGTCAATGCTAACTGATGTCACCTGTGACACTAATACAGTGATCAGAAAAAAGATCTGAAGATCTGTACACTCTAAAAGTGACACTGAAGGGGTTAACTGGGGGTAAATCTTTATTGGGGGGTGGATGGCGGGTAACCTAAACCTATCTGGGACAGAAACTAACTACCACTAACTGTCTCTCACACTAACTGAAGTCACAAGTGACACTTATACAGTGATCAGTAAATTATCTGTATACTGCATATAGTGTACACTGTGACAGGGAGTGAAAGTTTTAACCGGGGGGTGATCAGTAGAGATGTATAGAACTGTTCGCCGGCGAACAGTTCCCGGCGAACTTAGCATGTTCGCGTTCGCCGCTGCCGGCGAACATATGCGATGTTCGGTCCGCCCCCCATAAGACATCATTGAGGCAAACTTTGACCCTGAACTTTACAGTCAGCAGACACATTTCCAGCCAATCAGCGTACCTCCCTCCCACACCCTCCCACCTCCTATAAATAAGCAAGGGCAGCATCCATCTTAGATCATTCTGAAGCAGTGTGTGTAGTGAGAATAGGGAGAGAGCTGCTGCTGCTGCTGCTGCTGTTAAGCTAGGGACAGTTAGTCAGTGTTCCTGGTCTTGCAGTGTTCTTGGTCCACTACTGCTGTAATATCAGCACCCCAAAAAGCCCTTCTAAGGGCTGGTATTTGTGGTTTTTTTTTTTTTTATATATATATATATATATATATACCTAGCGTCCCCAAAAGCCCTTTTAAGGGCTGGTAATTGAGTTGTTTCTTCATATATATATATATATCTATATCTATCTAGTGTCCCCAAAAGCCCTTTTAAGGGCTGGTAATTGAGGATTTTTTTATTTTTATATATATACATATATATATATATATAGTGTCCCCAAAAGCCCTTTCAAGGGCTGGTAAGGTAATAGATTTTTTTCTTTATATATATATATATATATATATATATCTATTGTACACTGCAGTTGCCTGCCCGCTGTGTGTGAGAGGCCACAGACCTACCACAGACTGTACTGTGTGCACACCACACTCATTTCGGGTGGCACAGGCACAGTACCTGGCATTTTAAAAAATATTTTTTTTTTCTCTGTCATAATTGCAGTGAGTGCTGTGTCAGGTCCACAGAGTGCACTGTACCCACTGCAGTGCACTGCCCACCACTGATATATATACGTTGGCACAGCATCTTGTTGCAATAAATTGAAAAAAAAAATATTTTTTATTATTGCAGTTGCCTGGGCTGCCAGTGACTGTCAGGTCCACAGAGTGTACTGTGCCCACTGCAGTGCCACTGTGTGCCCACCCACCACTGATATATAAGGTGGCACAGCAGCTTGCAAAGTAAAAAAAAAATATATATTTTTTTAAATTGCAGTTGCCTGGGTGCCAGTGACTGCTGTCAGGTCCACAGAGAGTGTACTGTGCCACTGCCCACCCACCACTGATATATAAGGTGGCACAGCAGCTTGCAAAGTAAAAAAAATATATATATTTTTTTAAATTGCAGTTGCCTGGGTGCCAGTGACTGCTGTCAGGTCCACAGAGAGTGTACTGTGCCACTGTGTGCCCACCCACCACTGATATATAAGGTGGCACAGCAGCTTGCAAAGTAAAAAATATATATATATTTTTTTAAATTGCAGTTGCCTGGGTGCCAGTGACTGCTGTCAGGTCCACAGAGAGTGTACTGTGCCACTGCCCACCCACCACTGATATATAAGGTGGCACAGCAGCTTGCAAAGTAAAAAAATATATATATATTTTTTAAATTGCAGTTGTCTGGGTGCCAGTGACTGCTGTCAGGTCCACAGAGAGTGTACTGTGCCACTGCCCACCCACCACTGATATATAAGGTGGCACAGCAGCTTGCAAAGTAAAAAAAAATATATATATTTTTTAAATTGCAGTTGCCTGGGTGCCAGTGACTGCTGTCAGGTCCACAGAGAGTGTACTGTGCCACTGCCCACCCACCACTGATATATAAGGTGGCACAGCAGCTTGCACTCATAGTACAACAGTAACAACACATTAAAAAAAAAATGACAGGCAGAGGCAGGCCACCCCACAAGGGCCGTCGTGGTCGTGGTGCTGTGATTTCCTTAGGCTCTAGAATAATGCCCAGTGTTCAGAGGCCACCACAGCCCCTGAACTCAAAAAATTCTGAGGACATAGTTGACTGGCTTACACAGGACACCCAATCGTCTACAGCTTCCGCTCGGAACCTTAATGCACCATCCTCCTCCAGCTCAGCTTCGGGCACCTCTCAATTTACCACTCGCCAGCCCGCCGGCACCACCAACAACACTAGCACCACAGCCGCTTCACTTGATCCGTCAGAGGAGTTATTTTCACATCAGTTTGAAGAAATAAGTGATGCGCAACTATTAGTGCCAGAGGATGTAGATAACGGGGATATGTCTCAGTCAGGCAGCATTATACACATGGACGTACATTGTGATGATGATGATGTTGTACCTGCTGCTGCTGCCTTTGCTGAGTTGTCAAGTGAAGCGGCTGATGATGACGATGTGTCTGTGGATGTCACCTGGGTGCCTGCTCGAAGAGCAGAAGAAGAGGGGGAAAGTTCAGATGGGGAGACAGAGAGGAGGAGGAGACGAGTTGGAAGCAGGGGGAGGAGGTCATCGCAAGGAGCTAGTGGCGCAGTCAGACAGCATGTAGATTCGGCACCCGGGGTCAGCCAGACAGCACGCCAATCAACGCAAGCTGTTGCCACCACCAGAATGCCGTCCTTGCAAAGCTCAGCAGTGTGGCATTTTTTTTGTGTGTCTGCCTCTGATATCAGCGATGCCATTTGTAACCTGTGCCAAAAGAAACTGAGTCGTGGGAAGTCCAACACCCACCTAGGTACAACTGCTTTGCGAAGGCACATGATCTCACATCACAAACGCCTATGGGATCAACACATGAGTAAAAGCAGCACACAAACTGAAAGCCACCATCCTCCTCCTGGTCCAGCATCTTCAGCCACGTCAACCACTGCTGTCCTCCATGCCCCCTATCAACAACCCGCCCCTCCGCCTCTCACCTTCAGCAGTTCCTGCTCGTCACCTGCCCACAGTCAGGTGTCTGTGAAGGAAATGTTTGAGCGCAAAAAGCCAATCTCGCAGAGTCACCCCCTTGCCCGGCGTCTGACAGCTGGCTTGTCGGAACTCTTAGCCCGCCAGCTTTTACCATACAAGCTGGTGGAGTCTGAGGCCTTCAAAAAATTTGTCGCTATTGGGACACCGCAGTGGAAGGTACCCGGCCGAAATTATTTTTCACAAAAGGCAATCCCCAACCTGTACTCTATTGTGGAAAAAGAAATCATGTCACGTCTGGCACACAGTGTTGGGGCAAGGGTCCATCTGACCACTGATAGCTGGTCTGCAAAGCACGGTCAGGGCAGGTATATAACGTACACTGCGCATTGGGTAAACCTGCTGGCGGCTGCCAAGCATGGAATGCGTGGCTCTGCTGCAGAGGAGTTGGTGACACCGCCACGACTTGCAGGCAGGCCTGCTGCCACCTCCTCTACTCCTCCTACTCCATCCTCTTTGCTAACCTCCTCGGCTGAGTCCTCTTCTGCTGTTGCGTCTTGCTCCACACCAACTGCACCCCCCCAGCTCCCCAGGGGCTATTCCACATGCCTGATACGACAGTGTCACGCTGTCTTGGGGTTGACTTGCCTGAAAGCAGAGAGTCACACCGGACCAGCACTACTGTCCGCCCTGAATGCACAGGTGGATCAGTGGCTGACCCCGCACCAACTGGAGATCGGCAAAGTGGTGTGTGACAACGGGAGCAATTTGTTGGCGGCATTGAATTTGGGCAAGTTGACACATGTGCCGTGCATGGCACATGTGTTGAATCTGATTGTGCAACGTTTTGTGCAGAAGTACCCAGGCTTACAGGACGTCCTCAAGCAGGCCAGGAAGGTGTGTGGCCATTTCAGGCGTTCCTACACGGCCATGGCGCACTTTGCAGATATTCAGCGGCGAAACAACATGCCAGTGAGGCGCTTGATTTGCGACAGCCCGACACGTTGGAATTCAACACTGCTAATGTTCGACCGCCTGCTCCAACAAGAAAAAGCGGTCAACGAGTATTTGTATGACCGGGGTGCTAGGACAGCCTCTGCGGAGCTGGGTATTTTTTTGCCACGCTACTGGACGCTCATGCGCAATGCCTGTAGGCTCATGCGTCCTTTTGAGGAGGTGACAAACCTAGTGAGTCGCACTGAAGGCACCATCAGCGACATCATCCCATATGTTTTTTTCCTGGAGCGTGCCCTGCGAAGAGTGCTGGATCAGGCCGTAGATGAGCGTGAAGAGGAAGAGGAAGAGTTGTGGTCACCATCACCACCACCAGAAACAGCCTTACCATCGATTGCTGGACCTGCGGCAACACTGGAAGAGGAGTGTGAGGAAGAGGAGTCAGAGGAGGAATGTGGCTTTGAGGAGGAGGAACACCAACCACAGCAGGCATCCCAGGGTGCTCGTTGTCACCTATCTGGTACCCGTGGTGTTGTACGTGGCTGGGGGGAAGAACACACCTTCAATGACATCAGTGAGGACGAGGAATTGGACATGAGTAGCTCGGCATCCAACCTTGTCCAAATGGGGTCTTTCATGCTGTCATGCCTGTTGAGAGACCCTCGTATAAAAAGGCTGAAGGAGAACGACCTGTACTGGGTGGCCACGCTACTAGACCCCCGGTATAAGCAGAAAGTCTGTGACATGTTACCCAATTACCGGCAGTCGCAAAGGATGCAGCAGCTACAAAATAAGTTAAAAACTATGCTCTACACAGCGTATAAGGGTGATGTCACAGCACAACGGGAATCCAACAGGGGAAGAGGTGAAAGTAATCCTCCTCCTACCACCACAACCACGCCGGCAAGGACAGGACGCTTTACAGACGTCTTGTTGATGGAGGACATGCGGAGCTTTTTTAGTCCTATGCATCGCCACAGCCCTTCGGGGTCCACCCTCAGAGAACGACTCGACCGACAGGTAGCAGACTACCTTGCCTTAACTGCAGATATCGACACTCTGAGGAGCGATGAACCCCTTGACTACTGGGTGTGCAGGCTTGACCTGTGGCCTGAGCTATCCCAGTTTGCCATTGAACTTCTGGCCTGCCCCGCTTCAAGTGTGCTGTCAGAAAGGACCTTCAGCGCAGCAGGAGGTATTGTCACTGAGAAGAGAAGTCGCCTAGGTCAAAAAAGTCTTGATTACCTCACGTTTATTAAGATGAATGAGGCATGGATCCCGAAGGGACTGACAGTGGGGGATGCATTTGACTAAAAAAGGCCTGGTGATGACTGAGATGCCTTGGCCTAAAAATGGTCCACACGCTGCTGTATATAATCATTCTCTGCATGCCGGATGACTTACGTGACGTCTCCGCCACCAACTACGGTTCAAGCAGCAATGTTTTAGTGCACTTTCTGCCTTAAAACCTCAATTTTTCAGGCCGCTGCTACAGCAGCGGCTGCAACAATACCTACTTTTTCATGCATGTGTACATGCCTAATTTTTCTGGCCTCTGGTGCTACACTGTGGCTGCAAAAAAACAAAAAACAAAAAAAAAGGCACATACATGTGTCAATTCCCCTTCGTGATCGTTACCTTGTCGTGGTGAAGGGGCTTGCGTATCACAATGAAGCGATCACCTCTAGGATTGTGTTGGCACACCCCAGATGATAAGGTCGTTGCTTCATTGTGTACAGACCAAAAGCGATCCGCAGGATAATTTTTCATAAAAAAAAACATTCATTTTCTTTCATTCTTTCTGCGGAGCTGGGTATTTTTTGGCCGCGTTACTGAATGCTCATGAACAATGGCTGTAGGCTCATGCGTCCTTTTGCGGAGATGACAACCCTGGTGGTCAGTCGAACCCAAGGCAACATCATCGACCTCATCCCATATGCGTTTTTTCTGGAGCGTGCCCTGCGAAGAGTACTGGATCAGGCTGTAGATGAGCATGAAGAGGAAGAGTTGTGGTCCTCATCACCACCAGAAGCAGCCTTGTCGTTGTCAATTGCTGGACCTGTGGCAACGCAGAGAGAGGAGTCTGAAGAAGAGAAGTCAGAGGAGGAAGGTGGCTTTGAGGAGGTGGAATACCAGCCACAGCAGGCGTCCCAGGGGGCTTGTTCTCACCTTTCGGGGACCCTTGGTGTTGTATGTGGCTGGGTGGAGGAAGAGACCTTCAATGATGTCAGTGAGGACAAGGAACGGGACATGGCTAGCTTGGTATCCAACCTTGTGCAAATTGGGAGTTTGCGGTTGTGCAAATGGACTGACTGACTGTTAAACGGGGAGTTTGGTCTGTCAGAGTTTGGTCTGTCACTGTGAAGCGGGCAACGGGCGTAACCCTTACACTACTTGACCGATAAAACATCATACCTGATCGTATTCACACACTGGATGTTTTAGTGCTGGTTTACACTGCCGCTACCACTAAAGTAGCGTCGCTTCCAGTGCGACTTTGGCGCGACTTAGCGCGACTTTGGCGCGACCTCATCGCGAGGTGACTTTTTATTTGGCCAATCACAATATCATGTTTTGTTACCGTCACCTAATTTCCTTTTCCTGTTTTTTGTTTTACATATTTCCCCATGTGTGCAGTGTTGTCTGTGTCATAGCTCAACTGATAGGCATGTTTGCCTTGGCATATCATATTTCAGCTTGCCAGAAAGAAAAAAAGACAGCTGGAAAGACACTGCATTAGTTTTCTACTAAAAATCATAAGAAAAATGCTGTTTTTTTTGGGTTGTGGACATACTACAGAGCTGAAACTTGACAGGTACACTTTTTAGACCCCCCAGACACTAAATACAAAAAATGACATGCCTGCCTAAAAAAATGCCCGATAAATGCCTGCAAGAGAAAAAGACAGCCGCAGAGAAGCCGTATTCCTGAAAATATAAGAAAAATGCTGTTTTTTAGGGGTTCTGGACATGCTACAGATCTGAAACTTGACAGGTACACTTTTGTGACCCCCCAGACACTAAATACAAAAAATGACATGCCTGCCTAAAAAAATGCCCGATAAATGCCTGCAAGAGAAAAAGACAGCCGCAGAGAAGCCGTATTCCTGAAAATATAAGAAAAATGCTGTTTTTTAGGGGTTCTGGACATGCTACAAAGCTGAAACTTGACAGGTACACTTTTGTGACCCCCCAGACACTAAATACAAAAAATGACATGCCTGCCTAAAAAAATGCCCGATAAATGCCTGCAAGAGAAAAAGCCAGCCGCAGAGAAGCCGTATTCCTGAAAATATAAGAAAAATGCTGTTTTTTAGGGGTTCTGGACATGCTACAGAGCTGAAACTTGACAGGTACACTTTTTAGACCCCCCAGACACTAAATACAAAAAATGACATGCCTGCCTAAAAAAATGCCCGATAAATGCCTGCAAGAGAAAAAGCCAGCCGCAGAGAAGCCGTATTCCTGAAAATATAAGAAAAATGCTGTTTTTTAGGGGTTCTGGACATGCTACAGAGCTGAAACTTGACAGGTACACTTTTTAGACCCCCCAGACACTAAATACAAAAAATGACATGCCTGCCTAAAAAAATGCCCGATAAATGCCTGCAAGAGAAAAAGACAGCCGCAGAGAAGCCGTATTCCTGAAAATATAAGAAAAATGCTGTTTTTTAGGGGTTCTGGACATGCTACAGAGCTGAAACTTGACAGGTACACTTTTTAGACCCCCCCAGACACTAAATACAAAAAATGACATGCCTGCCTAAAAAAGTGCCCGCTAAATGCCTGCAAGAGAAAAAGCCAGCCGCAGAGAAGCCATATTCCTGAAAATATAAGAAAAATGCTGTTTTTTAGGGGTTCTGGACATGCTACAGAGCTGAAACTTCACAGGTACACTTTTTAGACCCCCCAGATGCTAAATCCAAAGAAATTTTTTATTTTTATTTTTTTTTAATTTTTCCAATAATTGGCTCTCTATCAAAAAATTATAATTTTTAAGAACTTTTTTTTGCGTGATCCCTCTCCGGCATGCCACAGTCCAGGTGTTAGTCCCCTTGAAACAACTTTTCCATCACTATTGTGGCCAGAAAGAGTCCCTGTGTGTTTTAAAATTCGCCTGCCTATTGAAGTCTATGGCGGTTCGCCCGGTTCGCCGGTTCGCGAACATTTGCCGATGTTCGCGTTCGCCGTTCGCGAACCGCGAATTTTAGGTTCGCGACATCACTAGTGATCAGGGGGCGAAATATGTGTCTATGTGTACTGGTGTCAGTGTAGTGCTTGTGTATTCACAGGTGAGGCTCTCTCCTCTCATGCTGGAACTGTAAAGGACTTCAGGAGAGGAGATTACACATTTCCTGTGTTTACATTACACAGGCACAGGACGTTCTGCAATTTGTCAGAACCGATCACCAGGTCCAGACCAAAAATCATTGGCCTGGACCTGATGACTGATCAGTTCTGAACCAAATCAGCACATCGCAGGGACTGCAGGTGCGCGCGCCCCCTAGCCCTGCGCGCGACTGTCGTACAGTTACGTCAGTTCGCGCAGCCGGGCAACCTTGCCACAGTAAATGTGCGGCGGGTGGTCGGCAACTGGTTAATCTTGCTTTGATATGTGAGGATTTAGAGTATTCCTAATCTGTGGTGATATGCATACTTTAGGTTCAGCTGAGTAGTCTGGTGCTTTTTTCCTGATACCCCAACAGTCATTGTGTATAGGATACTAATACTTGTTCTCACATACTGTAGTTGTTTGGAGCTCTAAAACAGTAATGGCCCCCACCTTTGTTATAAATGTAATAAATCTGTCTCAATCAGACTTCGATACGCAACACCTTATCTGTCCTTTACATTACACTGATGGATGTACCTGACCTCTCTTTTCTACAGAGACGGGAATAGGGACTTGGTAGAACAAACAAGACTTTATCAACCTATTTGCTGCACGATACAACTCTATCATACCATTTAAAAACTCATGTTAAAAAATCTTCCTAATGCTGCAAAGGCCTGCATTACGGCCATGTAGAAACAGACTACTCCACCCACAAACGCACACAAAAGGGAATGGTTCACCAGGATTAAAGCCATCCAGCAGATGGAAAGCCTTACCCTGGTCACAAAGGACCAGGAAGTCAATCTGGAAACTTTGGTTCCTTTGCAACGATCAAATGACATATGCTTTTTGTCTGAGTTGCTACTTCTACCTTTCCTATCCTCCAGCTCCCTCCCAAACCTACACCCCCCACCCCCCAAGTCCTGTCCCCCTGTTTTTCTTTCTTTCTCTCATCCTTTTTTTTTTTTCACTTTTTCCCTTTCATTTCCCTGACATGTTAGTTCACTTAAGTCTTCATCAGATCTTTATTTTTATTTCTCTTCTTACCTATCCATGCACACTCTGTATATTCTACAAAAAAATGATGTCAGTTACAGAAATCAGGTTTTTATTTTGCATGTATGAATGCATTACTCATATGTACACATATGAATGATAAGAACCTTATATCAGTAGATTTCCAGTGAATATGAGAATGCGATTTGTGTATTTAACCGTTTCTCCTTCACCGTAATGGAATTATCACCTTAAAGAGGGAACTACAGTCTACTCACATAATCTAATATAATAAAGTACAAGTGTCTCTGCGTCCAGTCCCTGTGTCCGTGGGATTGCGCTACTGCGCATGTGCTTCACGGACAGCCGTTGGGACTTGGAGCGCAGAGACTTCGGTCGGCCGGGCGAAAATGTTGAAGCGGCGGGCGCCTTCGCCCCGCCCTACTTCAGTCTGTTAGGGCATGAGCTGAGCCCCGCCTCCTCCCGTAATGTCCCACCCAGTCTGCAAGTGGCGGGTGCGCGCTCGCACGCGAAAGCCGCTCGGTCAGCTCTGTGCGTGTCCCCGATGTTGATAGGGCAACAGGGACTCTACATATGTTCTAGCGCACCTTAATTTAACTGGCTTAATGTCTAGTTTGTAATAAAAACATCTTTGCCATTTTGGAGCTTCCCTCAATCCACTTTGCATATTATTTTATCTATACTGTGATTCTGTACTTGACAAACATGCTGAAGAAATCTCCCTCTACTAAGTCTGGCTGCAGCCATTTTAACTGTGGACAGCTGAAACTGCTGCCTGTTCACTTCCTGGATTTACACAGATACACACATACACACATACACACATATATATTACATCTCACAAACGTAAGTACACCCCTCACATTTTCGTAAATATTTTATTATATCTTTTCATGTGTAGCACCCTACAGGTAGGTGCTAGGTAAATGCACAGTGGGCCTTGTCTGCCTAACACCAGGGCCATGATTGCTTTTTGGTTAGAGTGTCATGGCTTCCAGGTGTGTCTGCTGAAAGGGGAGTCTCCCCACTGGCTCTGTGAGAGGCTTCTCATAGGGCATTGGAGGAAACCCAATCAGGAACACATTCAGGCCTGTAACTACCCCAGAAGGCAGATTTTGCTGCAAAGGATTCTGGGAGTGGGTATAAGTCTGAGGGGTGTGCGTGACTCGTGGTCTTTGGTGGGAAGCAGAGTCCCAGGAGGGAGAGTGCGGCTGTTTCTCCTCCTGTCAGAGGAAGCGGATGTCTCGAGTGGTGCCTGAGAATCCAGAGAGTGCTGAGTTGAGCTGAGGGGGATCCGGTGTGCTGAGAACCAGCGGAGAGTGATAGGGGGTCCAGTCCCAGAAAAGCCTACACAGGTCGTGAGTACTGAGGATCGCCCCTGGTGGTCTGCCTAGTGTTAGAAGGGAACACTTCGGAGAGGGTTCTAGGATCCAAGTATCAGCTAGCTGTAAAGGGGTGCCTGGTCAGAGGACCCTGAAGTGATAAAGGGGGTACCTGTAGTTTGGGCCCTGAAGAGTCAGTGCACAGTGTGTAGTGCATCAGTTAGGAGTTGCAGCCGTACAGAAATCCACAGCAAGCTACCTCAAGCCAGTGCAAGGCTGGAGGGAGTAGTCAGTGACTTTGCACTGCAAGTAGTGTCAGAAGTTCAATGTTCTACAGTCCTGGATCTTTTGGACTTAAGTCAGAGTTCCAGCACAGCTTTCAGAGATACAGTGTGTTCAAAACGTCAGTAAGCGTTGGCTAGCGTCGGCGGGCATTTTTGCTATAAAGTCCCGGAATTTGTATATAGTCGAGCCAAATGAGTATCCCACTCATTCCCTTCTCCCATCCCCTAAAACTACAATAAAACAACCAAACAAAGATGCCGAAGTTGTCGATGTGTCAGTTCTCCCACCCAGGGCCGCAGCTCACATGGGCTGGAGAGGTAACCGGTAACAATGGCAGACCCACATCAGGCCACAGGCCTGGAAATATTGCTACACATTTGACAACACTGAAGAAATAAAATATATGATAATGCTGCACCAGAAAGAAAGTGCAAAATAGTGCTGACAATATTATATCAATAAAAACATCAAAAATACATAAATATTGTGCAAAAATAATCCATATAAGTGCAAAATAGTGCAAAGTGCTGATGGTCCGCTAAATAACTCAGAAAATATTGTGCAATAATAGTCAATATAACAATATATGATAAAGTGATAATACCCCATGGATAAAACTTCTGTGCAAATTCCGCAAAAGACAAAGTACTCTGTGCTTCTCCACCACCCTTACAGATGAGCCTCTCACCTCACCCAGTAACACCAGCGGGTGAGATAAAGCAGTTCCCCAGTGGGGATAATTCCAATCAGGTGTAGAACTTTGGCTCAGATCCCTCTCATAGGAAGCGATGAGAATCCACAGAAAAGGCAGAAAAAGATATAGTGCTCTCCGGATTGCAGGAATCACCATACACTTTATTAAAATAATATATACTCACAGGACAGGCACAGATAGCTGTGCTGGCTTTACAAACATCTGATCATCATCGTGGCCACAGTGTGAAATGGATGAACAGGCTCCGCTCTCTATACGCGTTACGTCGGTATGACTTCTACAGTAGGGGTGGAGCTTAAGACAATCTTTACACACTTATATGAGCCGCATAATTAGGGCCTCCTCCCACCTGTCAATTACCATCGGGGAGACAGCTGGAATCTCTGAAGGGCCGGACAGCTCCACCCAATGGCGTTCCCCTAGAGCCGTCTGATGCTAGGCAAATTAGCAGACAAGAAAGGAAGTGGGCTGTATAAGGTATTTACTGGCAGTAAAAAAATGTTTTACTATCCAAAGTTAAAACAACAAGGCCAAAAGATTTAATAGATGGAAAGATGAAAAAAATTACTGAAAGTCCGCTTTAGGTTGACATTGTGTATACGTTATTGTACAATCTTGTTGATAATTGTACCAATGTCTTCATTAAATAAAGAATTTCTAAAGAAAAAAGAATGATTATTGAGCAACATCGCCTATGCAGTTTTCACATACTCAAACAAAGATAAATATAGTTAGGAAAACAATATAAGCATTTCATTTTGCAGTTATTTTTTAAACAGATGTTGCATAAAATAAATAATTTTATTTTTTAAAATTTTATTTAAATTGTTTTAGATGTACAGTATGTACAAAGCTAATACATTTGATGTAAACAATATGCCTTCAAAAAAATGTATTTCTGCTAACAGTTTGTAATTTTATTATATAGGTACGGTATGTAGCCAGATATATATTGCTCATTACATATGCAGGCTCTGCTTCCTGCTGTGCTGAGCTACACAATGGTTGTGACTTACTGCTCCTTCTCACAATGCATGTTTATGAGTCACTGGACTCATTTATAACAATGCATTGCCTGTGTAGCTGATATCTTATCTCAACAGCTGTTAAGCAATTAGGCATTGTCAATGTAGTAATCTATTAATCTCTACATATAATACAAAGCCAATATATTAGAGGATAATGATGTAAACCTGTGAACATCATATCAGAAAATACTTTTAGGTAAGCACTCACTAAAAATGCATAACTTTAAAGAGCTTGTTCTCATGTGTGGCTATACTGCTGCCCCTCTGAAAAGTGATCCACAGTGTATCGGTTTTCAGAGAGCGTTTGACTTGCGGTTAAGAGACAACCCTCAAAATGCCAAACCACTGTAGTGAGGTGGAGGGCCACGTTCGGTGGCAGCACCGCCTTCTGAATGCAATATGCCATTTAGCTTTTGCTCAAGCCCTGAGCTACTGCATTACTGTGCTTAGGTGAGCGGTTCGGAGCATTGGACACAACATCCTTACATAAACAGAGCAGGGTTCATACACTAAATCTGTATTCACATATACATTACAACTAACTAAAGCACGAATACACTTTAAAACCAGATGTAAGCCTGGGTTCACATTTGTGCATTTCCATTTAATATTATTTCCGATGGGACCGGCTCACATGTTTGCATTGCGTTTTTTGAAAAAATTTAGGGACTTTTTTACACACAGAATAGTTACATTTTTGGCTCCATAGACTTGAATGGAACTGTGGGGGCAATTGGGATCAGAAACTGCTTCAGCGTGAAACTCAATGGATTGAAAGGCTAAACGCCACCATTCCCCCTGGCTTGAATGAAGTTGTTTCATATAAGCCTTTCTTATAAATCCCAAATGGCTTAGGGATCGAACAAATTATCCCCCCTTTTGTGTCATTTCCCCCCCCCCCCTTTTTTCCCCCCCTTTCCCCTTTGGGTTTTGTTTTATTGTCTTTTTACATTTCCTTTCCTTTTTTGTATTCCTCCCTTTCATTCTCCCTTCCTTTGTTTCCTTTTTCCTCCCCCTCCCCCTTCTTCCCTTCCCCACTTTACCCCTTTCCTCATCCATTCCCATTCTTTCCCTGTGTTTCTTTATCTCTGATGGATGTCTAAAACAGGTCCGTTTTGGAACCTGCTCAATGAGTCTGTTTATATATGTGTATGAAACATGTACAGTGTTACAATGTCCAATATCGCCATCCCGGTATTGGGAATAATCCAAATGTAAATGCATGTTATATTTGCAGCTACTTATGTATCTATTTTTGTGACTTCGTTATAATGTAGGCTTATTTGTGATAATAAACTCTTTTATGATTTCCAATATTCCCTGCTGACACCCAGATGTGGGACCTTTGGGACCAGTGGCGGGGTCCGGTCTTTCCGGCAGGATATGTGTCCCTCCTTGCCAGCGGTCCTCCACTGGTTCCGCCGGATGTCCGGCGGAGTGCGACTGCGCATGCTCACGCGCACTTTGGAGGGACTGGGCGCGTGACCTCAGACGCTGCGCTTGCGGCGTCATGACGTCACGTACGCTTGGAGACACATAAGAAGCCGACGCGGCCTCAATGGCGGCGTCGCCGTCTTATGCACCATGCGGAGAAGAAAGCCTTGAGGCAGTATACCAGGTAATAATCAGTAGACTTTGTCTACGCTACATCTATTGTTAGACTGGTTGGACCTTCCATTTATCTTTGGACTATATCTTCTTTCTTTAGGACTTTTTCTCCTTGTATGATACGTTTTGGCATATCATCATTATACATCGATGGAATAACATATGGCCACAAGGAGTGCCCAGGATTAGACCAAATATAGGGGTCACTCCCGTTTGGGCCTTCTCCAGGGGGCGTCTCTTCACCCCTAGGTCTCTCTCTTGACCATATTACTAACGGAACCTGAAACCATTTTCTGATACTCTCTGGCACTGTGTCCTCGCATCCTCTCCGCATGGTTATATCTACACCATTTGTTTGAAAGGTGAATATCACTTCTTAACATGAGTGGTCAATGTATTCCCTATTCTATTTTCTTTGTCCCTCTCATTCCATTTCGGTCGGTTACTCTTCCCCTCCCTTTCATTACTCTGTCTTGCCCTCCCCCTTCCCTTCCCTTCTTTTTTCCCCCTTCTTCCCAGGTCTCCCCTCCCCTTCCCGTTTTTCCTCCCTTTTTACATTGACATCACTCAGAGCTTTATTGCATTCATTAATTTTTTGTATATTTTTTTATAAATATGTTAAGGTCTCCCATATCCGCCGGTGAGACTATGTGGTGATCCTGCCGCCCCCATTGGCCAAACCCGCCTCATGGTGACTGCAGGTAAAGTTGATACTCCCCACTGTACTATGGGCACCCACATACCCACTGTCTCAATAATTATGTTTTTTGACTTTACCATGACTCATTCAATGTTTGTTCTATTCTCATAGAATCGTTTTTTAATCCATTATTGCTTCTCCTGAAGAAGCGGCTTAGTTCGCGAAACATGTAGAGAACCCACTGTGGAGACATGCCAACTACACTCCACAGCTCTAATTATGTCAAATGCACTCCAGTTAACCTGTTCGTATATTGACTTTGCTTGTATGTCTTGTGTATTTTGTTATGTCCATGTGATTAACTTTTTTATGAAATAAAAACTATTTTATCTACATTTGATGTTGATTTATAAACATTAGATACTGGTATCCAAAAATCCAGAAAAAAATTTCCCCTTCCATTTTCCCTTGTCCCATTGAGTACCTCTTTAACTGGGGAGTTTGAGAGCTCTCTTATCCCCTTTTCCCATTTTTGATATATTCAATGGAACTGTATCGAAAATGCATCAAAAAACGTATGTACGTGCATTTTTTAAGCGTTTTTGTGTTTAACCACTTTCCCTCTGGAAGATTTACCCCCCTTAATAACCAGGCCATTTTTTGTGATACGACACTGCGTTACTTTATTGGACATTTGCACGGTCCTGCGATGCTGTACTCAAATTAAATTGATATTTTCCCCACAAATAGAGCTTTCTTTGGGGTAATTGATCACCACTGCGTTTTTTATTTTTTTGCGCTATAAACAAAAAAAGAGTGACAATTTTGAAAAAAAAAAAACATATTTTTTAATTTCTGCTAAAAAAAATATACCCAATAAAAAAAATGAAAAAAATCTGAGTTATTCATCAGTTTAGGCCAGTATGTATTCTGATGCATATTTTTGGTAAAAAAAAAAAAAAAAAAAAAATTCAAATAAGTGTATTGATTGGTTTGCGCAAAAGGTATAGCTCCTACAAACTATGGAATAGTTTTATTTATTTTTTAAGGGTAATGGCGGCGATCAGCGACTAAAACCTAAATTATTGACATTATGATTGCTAAATAATAGTGTATCATAAACAAGTATCATTTGTGCAGTAAAATAATTTTTCCACCTTCTTCATCGTTTGTTGCACTTCCATGTGGCTCATCTTTTACCGCCCTGTAAACATGCATTCCAGTATTGGCTGTGTGGCATCTTTCAGAACAAAGTCCCTGACAGTGATGACAGTGAACCGAACCTATGTAATGTGTAATGCATCAGTCACTTTTAGGACCGGCTCACACTGGTGCGATCCCAGACATAACATGTGATTCGTATCGCATTGCTGTGCAGATCACATGCAATGTCTGTGTGATGCAAATTCAGCCATAAAACGGTATGGCTGAATTTGCATGGCATTCGGACCAAACTCGCGCCGGACCCTTTTTTTTTTTTGTCTGCACCAGAATCGGATCGCATGAGTGTTCACACCTCTGCGGTCCGATTCCTGTCTGTATTTACAGTTCGCACTGCGATCTTCGAACTGATCTGTCGGTGTCATTAACTTTGTGTTGACACTCCCAGCAGTTCGTATATGGCAGTGTGAACTGCCGGGGATTCAGGTGCGATGCTGGAACCCACACTGGATTTGCAGGGTTTCCCACATTGCACCAGTGTGAACTGGTCCTTAATGTGGCCATAGTTGGATTGAAATTAGGCTGGTTAAGCAGGGACTGGCCACATTTTGATCCATGTGTTGCCACTGCAGTTGATCAGAAGTTGGCTTACCGATCAACTTTTTGTCCAACTGCCCTGTTTGATAAAAGTGGCTCGATCAGCGGCTGCAGCCAAAGGGTGAAGTGTTGATCTGTTTACTCTGACAGCAGGGGAGTCACCCCACTGTTGGAATACAATAGCGCAGTGGGGAAGATTCCCCCATCCATCTTGATTTGTGTGGATGGGGGAATTGGTTCCATTTTTTTTCTTGTTCAAACATTTTATTAGAAAGAATAAAAGGTACATAGCATAGAGTCAGAAGGGGAAAGCGCCCCCCAGGAACAAAGTAGAGGGTGGATCACAAAACAAACAGTGGGGCCAGTAGGAATGCAGTGCCAATTGTGTAAATTATGGTAACACAGTAAAACAGTGCATTAGGAAATAGTATGTGATACATCATATAGTCATTACAAAGTGAAACAGTGGCGGGTTTAGGGACCTGAAACATGCAGCAGAAGCTCCCGCAAGTGAGGGCTAGTTACAACAAATCTCATGAGACAAACAAAGATAAAAATTCCCAGTTTAATTTGCTAACCAGTTTGCTTCTTTGGTGTCCTCCTTGTCCTCCTTATAGTTACAACAACTATTGGAAATGAGATTGAAATAGAGTCAGGCTAAACACGGGAAACTAGGGGAGCATGATCGTGGATATGTAAATCCCGGGAGGAGATGGTCCAGTTTTTTTCATTAAGTTCACTGGTTGAACTAAAACATTAAATAGTGTATAGCAAGGGCGTATCATGAATTCAGTGGGCCTGTGTGCAAGATCAAAAGTGGGCCCTAGGCACCGAGACAAAAAGAAATGTGGCGTGCTCTGCCCACTGCGGCAAAAAGTAGGCATGGTTTAAATTGCGCTAATCAGACGTGACTTAAAGGGAGTGTAGTTAAATAGTCTTAGATGACTTACATAGCCCACAAAGTGGTAGTATAGTGCACAATAAATGGGCAAAAATTTGCAAAAATGCCATGTGTGATAGTGAAAAAAGAGGCTGGGCTGGCAGAGTGGACAAAAATGACAACCCTAAGATATAGTGACAGGCTGCATCTGATGGTAGGCTAGTGACATGCTGCATCTGGTGGCTGTGGTGGCAGGCTAGTGACAGGCTGCATCTGGTGGCTGTGGTGGCAGGCTAATGACATGCTGCATCTGGTGGCTGTAGTGGCAGGCTAGTGACAGGCTGCATCTGGTGCTGTGGTGGCAGGCTAGTGACAGGCTGCATCTGGTGGCTGTAGTGGCAGGCTAGTGACAGGCTACATCTGGTGCTGTGGTGGCAGGCTAGTGACAGGCTGCATCTGGTGGCTGTGGTGGCAGGCTAATGACATGCTGCATCTGGTGGCTGTAGTGGCAGGCTAGTGACAGGCTTCATCTGGTGCTGTGGTGACAGGCTGCATCTGGTGCTGTGGTGGTTGGCTAGTGACAGGCTGCATCTGGTGCTATGGTTGAAGGCTAGTGACATGCTGCATCTGGTGGCTGTGGTGGCAGGCTAGTGACATGCTGCATCTGGTGGCTGTGGTGGCAGGCTAGTGACATGCTGCATCTGGTGGCTGTGGTGGCAGGCTAGTGACATGCTGCATCTGGTGGCTGTGGTGGCAGGCTAGTGACATGCTGCATCTGGTGGCTAACAGCCCCCCCCCCCCCAAAAAAAAAAAAAAAAAAATTCTAGTGCTGAAGGCATCCTAAGTGCTTATTGTGAAACAAATAGATACCAGGTTACAAGAGAATCAGTGACCTGTATAAAGTTGTCTGACACCATTCCTCTTGTTAGGACAGTAGTAACACTGCAGCCTGTGTCCCGTTAACATATAAACAGACATTTATCAACAACACTTGTTCCTCTGGCTAGTCCATGTTTCTATGTGTCAGGTAACCCTGCCATTGCCGCCACCTGACACTGCCTTCCGCTCTGCTCTCCAACTCTGCACAGCCCCATCCTCCGCTTTCGGCTGTGCGAGCCTAGATATCACTCTACCAGGCACTACCACTGGCTGTGGACGGTGTTGGCCGGAACTATACTCTAAGCATCGGCAGATGTGACTGGTCACTGCTGCCTGTGTGTGAAAACCAAAAAAAAGTCTCAAAGCTTCATGTGGGCAGAGTGTGAGAGGGCACAGTGGGCCCCCCTTACCTTGGGACCCGTGTTCATCGCACACCCTGCACACATGGATGATACGTCACTGGTGTATAGCCATTTTTGGTCTCCATTGAAAGACAGGTTGACAACCCAGGAGAGCAATTGGGAGACCAGGATGGAGTGTTGTCACCCTATAATAAGTAGTGCCTGAACTGGGAACTACTTAGTAAGTTAATGTTATATTTTAAAGTGATGCTAAAGTAAAAAACATTTTTTTTACCTTAATGCATTCTTTGCATTAGGGTATAAAAAACGTTTTATATTTTTCTGTTCTCCCCCTTACTTGTGTGAAGGGGAAGAAAGGGGAAAAGAGATCCAGTGCTGTGCCTGGCTGCATCTTTTCCCCCCACTCTTCTTCTTCACACAGGTACTTGAACCATTACCATACCACAGCGTGGATTTCTTATATAAGTACTTGAACCATTGTCTCTTCCTGTGGTCAATCTAATGCAGTGAGGAAGAAGTGGGGCATGGGTCTAAGCCCCACTCCATAGACACACACACACAGCTGGGGGGTGAGTGGGCACCATGTGCCTCCATAGCAAGCGGCTTGCTATGGGGACACACAAAGAAGAGGAGGGGCCAAGATTGCCGGCGGGGGACCTGAGAAGAGGAGGATCAAAGCTGCTCTGTGCAATACTATAATTAAAAAAAAAAAAAAAAAAACCTTTAGTAACACTGAAATGATAGCTGCAGATTTAAAAATAATGAAAATAACTATTGAAATGACATTATATATCTGAAAGCTAATATGAGATTTTAGTGATTTGATGTACATATACACTTAATTTCAGCCCATAACAAGCTCTAGAAGAAGGTTATGTCTATTCATGGCTGAAAGTTTACATGAAAGCAGCAGTAATATTTTCAGTTTTTCTGCGCCATCATCCCGGCTAACGAACATCGAGGAAAGCACGGCCGGGAGAATGTAAGAAGACAGGGTGCCGATTGCAGCTATTTGACAGATTGTCAGGAATCTCCAGAGAAGTCATTGAGAATGTCACCAACGGGAAAGCTCTGTGCAGCTTTACAATTTTAGAGATGGAGATAGAGTTCACCTGCTGTAAATAAAAACTAAGCCGCTGACAGTGCCAAAAACTATCTATTTTGACACCAGAGTTAAGTGAGGAAACAATCCCTTCCCCCGCAGAGATTTTAAGAAGAGCTCTTATAGTCACCCTGTGACAGCAGCGTATCTTTCCCGAAATAGAGACACCAGCCAAGCTTTTAACCTCTTGCTAAACCTTATTTAATCAGAGCAAGGAAATTTTATCAGCTTTGAGCTGAATAAATGACTTTGAGGGTAACTGATCATTTATTTTAAGAGACTGAAAGGAGATGAGAAGATGAATGGTGTTTGTGTACAGATGATCAAGAACCTAGAAGCAAAGTGTTTAATCAAGTATAAGTCTACCAAACTGGAATCACTTTGTTAGGTTGGAGTTTAAAGCCCATCTCCAGGAATTAGGAAAAACGACCCTTGCAGTGCATGTGTAGCCCTGCCCCCAAGGGGGTTGCTTATTGCATGGGTATCCTCTTTACTTATTCGACCCTGAGCCTGTTCCAACCCAACTGACACTATTTGTTCTGTCATTCGGAATAATTGAGACCACAAGTATGGCAGTGAAGAATCAGTTTACTGCTTTTGACTTTTGAAATTAACAAGAGTATACAAACAGAATCAAAGATAATGCAAATGTTGCCAAGGATGTAGATCCTGAATTCCAAACCAAGAATTTAGGTTTAGTTCAGCACTCAGGATCTGGAACACAAGCCGCACATACATATGCAAATTAATGCATATGTATGCTAGAGGACTGCGTTCAGCAACAGTAAAAATACATTGAATTGTAATAGTGTACTTAAAGAAAAAACCATATCAGCCTATACCTATTTTCTACAAAACTGAAAATGCACTAAAAAATGCATAGGTGTGAACTAGGCCTAGAGTGTCTGGTTATATCCTGGTACAGGAGACAATTTATTCTGTGCTGCCTGATGAGAGAAGCCCCATCCCTAGACCCCCTGTGTGGGCACAGAAATTAGTATGCAGTAGTGATCGACCAATGTCGTTTTTTCATTGCCAATACCGATATTTTGTTTTTTTACAGGTACTCTTGTGGAGGAATCTGGTGATCTAAAAGACCCCAAACCCCTCCTCTGTACTTAAAAGCATTCAAAACGCCAAGTTTGGCTGTTTTGAATGCTGTAATTTTTTTGAATTTGGCGTCGAGTACCCGGAAGTGATGTCATGACATCACTTCCAGGTTTTTACATGGAGACCCGATCAGAGTCGAATGCGGCTTTAAACAGGTCTTCTCTTCGGCGGCTGTGCAGGATGGTTGCCCGGGTCTCCCAGTGGGACGGGAGAACCGGGCGCGCCGCGGAAGGCAGCGGGAGGGGGGGAGGTCCCCTCCCGCTCCTTGTAATGAGAGCTGAGCGACTTCTCAGCTGCATCGGTTGTCATTACAAGACAGCCGACCATCGGCTATGGACACCGGTATTGGGGTGATGCCTCTAGCTGCAAGCATCACTCCGGTACAAGCACTTTCCCAAAATATCGGCAATATTGGTAACCTCCGGGGGCCAATTCCGATATATCGGGGAAAGTGCAGATCAGCCCTCGATATATCGGCTTTGCCGATAATCGGTCGGTCGATCTCTAGTACGCAGATGAGCTAACTCTTATACACACTGCCTTTTGATTTTTTTTAATGCAACAAATGTTTAGGGGCTGTTGATTTAACAAAAAGTTCATATTTTTTATTTACATCACAGACGTTAATCTTATAATCTTGTTCGAATTAAACATCCTGGATTTTTTTTTGTTATTGTAGGTATGGGTTTATTTATGCATATCTATCATTTTAATTTATTGATACTCTTTATTAGCAATACTATGTTAAATTACCCACTTTTCCAGCTTGACTGACCTAATTGTCTTAGGGTGTGCTTAAAGGCACTTGACTGGAGCATTTCTCTTCTCTGCCTAATTGTGTGTAGTGCGGGAGATTGCATATACTGTACTTTGCATAATTTATGTTATCATGCAGTACAGGGAATTAAAAATATGGAATTAGATTTTCTGCCTTCGCTGCTTTCTTAGGCCATCTTAGGCCATTACAGAATAAAGTTACACACAATGCCATCTAATTAATTCTAATCCAATGAGACTCTCTATATATTCTTTTCTTTCAAACTTTTTTTTTTTTTTTAATTTAGATACTGGGGAAGATGAGGGTTAGTAACTTTGTTTGAATTCTTGTTGCTCTTTGTTCTTTGGATAGTTTCCTCTGACTTCTTCTGCCTAGGGGACCACACTAAAATTGATAGGATATCTCCCTAGTGAGTCAACAGGAAAAAATGGACAGAGGTTCTAATCCTTTCTACCTCTTTCCAAAGTTAAAACAAAATTCTGCTTTACAGAAGTGATAAGACAGGCTCAATTCTAAGAACCATACTGCCTCCAGCCCTCCACTGATCTATGTGAGGGTCTTCAAGTCTACAAATTCTGTAAGCCTAACAATTATTCCCAAGATTTAGGGGAAAATCAGACAACTCCAAGAAGTAACTGGCTATATATTATGCACACCAATCTGAGCAAACCCTAATACCAAGAACTGCAAAAGTCTCAACATGGGGGATTGTGAAATACAAACAAGTGACATCTGACACAAATCCTAAAGCCCAAGCTTAATCGCATACTAACACATTATGAGAAACTTATCTTAGAACAAAGCCCTCCAGCATTGCAATGGAAGCACTAAGACGCTGACATCTTCACCCGGTGTTCCTTCTGGGTCAGCAGCTACTTGAGTGGCTGAGGGTGTGATGATGTCATTCCGGCACGGGCTCTGAAGTGCCGACACTGTGCGCATATGCCGATGATGACATCAGCTGCACGCACTCTAATTATCTTCTAAACTGTGCAAGTTTAGGAGATATTCACAGTACCTACAGGCAAGCCTTATTATAGGGCTTACCTGTAGGTACAAGTGGTGTAACAACCACTTTATAGAGTTTTACCTTAATGCATTCTCCGCATTAAGCTAAAAACATTTTTGGTGCCACAGGATTTACCCCAGACCCCCTTATCCATATTGGAGCCCAACCAATCTCTATCCAGTGCTGGCCTGAAAGCAGTGTCTCTCTCGGCTCTCTCTCCTTCCTCACAGCGCTAATTGTGGGGGTCTGAGACACTTATTCTGTGTCTATAGAGGCAGGCAGTGGGGCTTGGGATGAGCGCCCCCATAGGAAGCAGCTTTCTATGGGGGCACTCGCAAAAGAGATGGAGCCAGGAGCGCCAGCGGGTGACCTTAGCAGAGGAGGTTCAGGGCTACTCTGTGCAAAACCTTTTCACAAAGCAGGTAAGCATGACATGTTTGTTACTTGAAAAAATGGTTTACAATCACTTTAAACAGTGGTATCAGCTCTGCCCAGTTGTTCTCTGTAAACTACAGACCCCTTCCCTCCCACACATGGTATGCAGATGGGGGTGCTGAGTGCCACTTTAAGCAAGCTGCTAGTGGCTTTCTACAAGTATCAAGTAGTGTTGAAACCTACTGAGAGCCTGCTAAAAACCTACTGTTCCCTGTTGAGGAAATTGCCCTTTACATGCTGTCCTGGAATTGCACAAGGAAGTAGGAGGAAATCTCTCCAAAGGGAGGTGATAGCAATAAAGTTGTCACTGGAACAGGTGTCCCCATTGAAAGATTTCCCCATACCACTTGTTCAGATGACAACAGTAAAGTTCTGGATTTCCTGTCACTTTCTGACCTGGTGACAATTGTCACAGGACAAATAGAGAACCTGACAACAATAAAAACCTGCTCTATCCAAAACTAAAAAGAGAGTTTAGGCTATGCATACACATCGAATGCTTCAACAAAGCTTCAGCTGAAGCTAAAATACTAAATAAGAAGATGGAGGTGACCAGCGCTATGGAGTTTGTAAGAAAGAAATCCTAAACAATTGAGAAGATGTAAGCTGCCAACAACCGAACCCACAGGGGGTTAGAGAGTGAAATAAATGCAAGAAGGTTGTAACGGCGCTACCTTAAATAAATGAATAAGTGCTATATAAGTGGCAACTTAAATAAAGTACAAGGATATTAAAACACATAAAAGTTGGGTCCAAAGTAAAGTGCACTAGTGACTTGTGATGTGACAAGGATAACCAATTATTTATCCTGGACCCAAGAAAGTGCAAACATATAAATTGCTAATGCTGTGCTGTATATATACTGGAAGAATGGAGAAACAGTGGATTCCAAAAAGTTCAATTTATTAGTGATAAATGATAATTAACTTCAATAAATTATAAATAAATAAGCAAGTGGTTATGAATAATATCAGTGCTGTGTGTGGTGTTTTAAAGATACCACTTAGTGAAAAGTGAGCATAGGAAAAATATTCCAAAAGAAAGAATGGGGTTGCAATCTCACATACGTCCACTAGATGTCACCCCTGACATACGACCTGTATTGCTGTAGGCGGTAGGTTATTCCAGGGGTTCTCCGGCGGAATGAACGTGGCTTCAAATCCCTCAAATAGAGAAAGAGGGCCCCATGATGCCGTATACAATCTGCAGTTAGAACAAAGAAAGCAAAAGACTCACGCTTTAGGCTGTCCGAGATCAGCGATAGCGGCCGGGAAGCTTCCGCGTTCCACGGCCCAGGCTCCGAAACCGGAAGTGACGTGATGACGTTACCACTCCGCCCTACGCGTTTCGTCAGAGGACATCTGCTGGCCGCTGCAGATTGTATACGGCATCATGGGGCCCTCTTTCTCTATTTGAGGGATTTGAAGCCACGTTCATTCCGCCGGAGAACCCCTGGAATAACCTACCGCCTACAGCAATACAGGTCGTATGTCAGGGGTGACATCTAGTGGACGTATGTGAGATTGCAACCCCATTCTTTCTTTAGGAATATTTTTCCTATGCTCACTTTTCACTAAGTGGTATCTTTAAAACACCACACACAGCACTGATATTATTCATAACCACTTGCTTATTTATTTATTTATTTATTTATAATTTATTGAAGTTAATTATCATTTATCACTAATAAATTGCACTTTTTGGAATCCACTGTTTCTCCATTCTTCCAGTATATATACAGCACAGCATTAGCAATTTATATGTTTGCACTTTCTTGGGTCCAGGATAAATAATTGGTTATCCTTGTCACATCACAAGTCACTAGTGCACTTTACTTTGGACCCAACTTTTATGTTTTTTAATATACTGGCACTTTATTTAAGTTGGCACTTATATAGCACTTATTCACTTTAAAGGTAGCGCCCTTACAACCTTCTTGCATTTATTTAAAATACTAAATGTACAGCCGTGGCCAAAAGTTTTGAGAATGACACAAATATTAATTCTCACAAAGTCTGCTGCCTCCGTTTTTATGATGGCAATTTGCATATATTCCAGAATGTTATAAAGAGTGATCAGATGAATTGCAATTAATTGCAAAGCCCATCTTTGCCTTGAAAATGAACTTAATCCCATAAAAAACATTTCCACTACATTTGTGAAAAGGGGTTCAGGAGGCCCAAGAAAGTCCAGCAAGTGCCAGGTGACCTACAGTTGATTCAGCTATGGGATCGGGGCGTTACCATTGCAGAGTTTGCTCAGGAATGGCAGCAGTAAGGTTTGAGTGCATCTGCATGCACAGTGAGGCAAAGACTTTTGGAGGATGGCCTTGTGTCAAGAAGGGCAGCAAAGAAGCCACTTTCCAGGAGAAACATCAGGGACAGACTGATATTCTGCAAAAGGTACAGGGATTGGACTGCTGAGGACTGGAGTAAAGCCATTTTCCCTGATAAATCCACTTTCCGATTTGAGGAATCCGGAAAAAACCTTGTCCGGAAAACTAAAAAAAAAGTGAAAACTACTGTAAGTTGCTTGGGGAACAAAACATTGAAATTTTGGGTCCATGGCCAGGAAACTTCCCAGACCTTAATCGCATTGAGAACTTTTGGTCAATCCTCAAGAGGCGGGTGAACAAAAAACCCCCACAAATTCTGACAAACTCAAGGCATTGATTATGCAAATACGGGCTGCCAATGCCATCAGTCAGGATGTGGCCTAGAAGTTGATTGACAGCATGCCAGGAGGAATTGCAGAAGTCTTGAAAAAGAAGGGTCAACGCTGTAAATATTGACTCTTTGCATGAACTTCATGTAATTGTCAGTAAAAGCCTTTGACACTTATAAAATGCTTGTAATTATACCATAGTAATATCTGACAAAAAGATCTAAAAACACTAAAGCAGCAGACTTTGTAAAATTAATATTTGTGTCATTCTCAAAACTTTTGGCCACAGCTGTTTGTGCAAATACTTGTTGTGACAGTACTCACTGTCACTGGGAATGAAAGACAGACAAAATGCTTATATCATCAGCTCAACCACCTGTCTTCCAGACATCGTTGAATATGCTCATGTACTCACCTGTTATCTACAATATGTTCTGTATTTACACCTATTGTTTGTGTATTGTATTGCAGGAGCTCGAGGACGGCCGTCTGCTACTTTATTGGCTCAGGTTGATTGAATCACTGTCATCTATTAGTTGCTGAGTGGAAATATACTGTTTGTGTTGGTTGTTCTTTAGACATGTTACTTCTATTTCTGTATACAATTTCATCTGCATAGGATAATGTAATCAGGCAACCCCTGACCTGTGTGTAGTATTTTGATCAGGAGGGGGATGTGCTTATGTGTGTATAAATTGAATGTGAAACTGTTCAATAAAGGAGAAGGTTCCTTAACTTGTACAAGCTAAGTTGTTGGCTAGCTTTGTATGGGGGCGGCTAGGATTTGATATCTATGTTCATGACTGCAAGGAAGCCGTATACTGACGGAAGACCACAAGTACAGTGTGGGTCGGCAGTTCCGTTACACTTGTGCTAAGTGCTATACAAATTGAAGCCTGCATGATCAAGACCTTAGAGTAATAGAGAGGCCATTGCTTTGCCCTCTTGTTAGAAAACCATAAATGCTTTGCAAAACCAGTGTCATAGATGCACCCTTCTGTTAAATGTCTGTTTAATTCTAAAACAAAAAAAATAATTTAAAACACTTGTGCGATGCTATTAAAGAATATGTAAACCCAACATTTCATATTCCTGATATGTGCCTGCTGTACCATGTACTTGTGTGGAAATGTATCCTGTTCTCTCTGTATTGCTTTCTTTACGTGAAACCCTTGGTGTTCCTGGCGGTCTCTGTTTTTCTATTTAATCCTGACCACACTAAACATGAGAGCACAGCATGATCAGTTTTGTGGCTGTGCTGGGAGCTAATCCAATGATCAGGCTTGTACTTATACGCCCCCTAAACAGCAATTCACTGGGAAGAACAGTGTCCTGCTGTTTCTCCTCTCCTCGCTTCAGTTGGGAGCTGAGGGTATGTGACCAAAGATATTTATAATTTTATATTTATAATGTTTTATAAATGCCTTTCATTTCTTTTTTTAACTGAATGGGTTGTTTTACAAGGTGAGGGTTTATATATTCTTTAACTTCAAAATATTAAAAAAACAAAATTGACCGGAAACCACTATAATTTGCCTTGGGGCCTGCATGTACAAGACCTTACAGATTCAGTCACAAATGGAGTGGCCAATGCTGTGCCCTCTTGTTAAAAATCCTAAATGGATTGCAAAACCATGTCATGGGGGCACCCTGCCTTAAAGTATGTCTGTTTTCTTCTTATAAACATGATATAAAACATTTATGCAATGCTATTAACCTGAATATCAAAAAAACAAAGTTGACCTAAAAACACTATTTTTTATCTTAAAGCCTGAATACCTTAGAGGGAGAGTCAGTCACAAATGGAGGAAATATTGCTTTGACCTCTTGTTAAAAAAAAATCCTAAATGGATTGCAAAACCCGTGTCAAAGGTGCACTCAGTTTTCTTCTAATAAAAATTATAGAAAACATTTGCGCAATGCTATTAACATAAAAAAAAAAAATGCATTAAAAACAAAACTTATTTATCTATAGTTTACCTTGAAGCTTGCATGGACAAGACCCTGTAGGGAGTCAAATCACAAATCACATGTGATTTGACTCCCTACAGGTGACACAATCACAAATGTAGGGGCCATTGCTGTGCCCCCTTGTTATTGTGCAATGCTATTAACTTAAGAATATAAAAAAAATCTAAAACTGTTAAAGTTTACCTTTAAGAGTTCTAAGGTGATGTTACTTGAGCTGTGAGGATGCTTTTTTTTCCTTAGCTCCATTTATAACCCTTTTACATGTTCTTGGTTTTGGCTTTTCACACAGAAGCAGCTATTTCCATCTGGATGGTGCTAGAAAGCTTCCCTATTAAGTCTTGTTTCTGTGAATATAAACATAACACAATGCCTTCGCTAACTTCGGAATTCTGTATACCATTAGTCCAAAGACAGAGATGCTCTTAAGATATGAAAACCCATTACACTCTTAGCAAAACAAAATGATAGCTTGGAAATTCATAAAGAATCCTTTGCATTGCTGACAGGCTGGCTTTACGGTTATTATTATGTCGGTTGTAATGCACTTAGCGTGGCATGCACAATGAATCTTTCTTTGCCGTAAATACAGATGATAGCAAGCAGCTGGGGCCAATCTGAGCAGTTCTTTCTATAAGAGTGCTGAGCTGCTGATTGCAAAAATAAGAAAAAAAAAACCTCTCTACTGCATCTTACATATCTGTCCAGTTATAGAAAGGTCACAAATAATTAGTTACTACTGACTTCAAACAGCAATTAAACCAGGTGACCTGTGCTTAAACGCACTTGCAACAGGAAACTAGGTTATACTCCCCGATGGCTCATAAAACTTGTATACGTTGCTGTACAAAGGAACAAAAGACTGCATTTATTAAATTTCATGCATTTGACAAACTGTAACTGCCAATTTTCTGCAGTAAATGGAATTCACATCCTCCATTTAAAAGCTTTCTGATGTGTACGGCCTGTAAGTACTCAGTACGCTTCCTAACTAACAACAGGATCATGTTTAAAAGGTCTGGAGCTCGGAGCACTTTTGAGAGTTTTGTCTCTTTGTCATTTCTGTACAGGAAGTCCAGCACAAAAATGAAATTACAAACAAGATAAATTGTTACACACACTTATGGATTGAAACTTACAGGGCTTGGTAAAAAATAAAGTAATTAGGGTCTTTATGGAGTAAAAAATGTTATATTTTATGCAAAGTAGATATTTTAAACCATAAATACTAGTGTATCTAAATCCAAAATGTTTTTTCAGAATCCTACAAGGTCATGCCAATAATGGGTGGATAAGTGAAATCACCCCATGTGTTTTGATTCTTCCAATGGTGGATCTCACTCATACAGCTTGCCCCACCCTTGTAGTAAGACTCCTGAAAATGTCAAACTCTGTACCTAGTATATTTGACACCCAGAGTGGACTAGCTCCTAACACTACCTTCCACTATATAACAACATTTTTTTCAGTAATAATTATTAAACGAAAAAAATGATAATAGCCAAAAAAGAAACGTAGATAGTGTATAGAGTAATGTTATCACAATTGTGGTCAGTGTAGTGGGACACTTATCTTGGAGGTTAATAGGAGAAGGGCCCCTTTTTGAAGAGAGTATTAAACAGAGTATTGTTCTGTTATATCAGTGGTCAGCTAAGAAGGACACCCTTACTTACATGGGTGGTCAATGGACAAATGCCCTCATACATTGGTGGTCAGTGTAGTGCCCTTGTACACTAAAGGTCAGTGTAGTGTTCCCTGGAGGTCACTGGAGAGGCCCCCCTTGCATTGCTGGTCAGTGTATTGTACCCTTACAATGTTTAAAAGTGGAGAAGTCCCCCCTTACATTGGTGGTCAGCGATAAGAGTACCACTTATGTTGTAATTTAGTAGGAGAATATCATGCCCCTTACACTGGTGATCAGTGGAAAGAATGTCCTTGCAAGCAGGTAAAATATCATTGGTGTCCAGAAAATCTGTGGGAATCCTCTTGTAAAAAGTGGCCACTTTGGTCCTCCCATACCTTTGTGGCCTCACTTTTTAACAACCCTTTTATTCCCACTGGGTCTAGAATCCCTACAATTCCAACTGGACAAGGACCAAATTCCCTGCATACATTAACAAGTGTATTTTGGCTTATTCTGGCTTAATCTGGCTTAATCTTGCTGGACTTTATAATCTAACCTGGTTGGCCTCCTTCATCACCCCCCTTGACTTACCCTGTTTGCAAGCACCCTTGCAGAGTGATGAACCTAGAGCTCCAGATGAAACACACCTGCGAAACATGTCAGCCTAATTCACACTCTGTCTACTTGGGACGTCTGTGACAACCATTTCTACAGTTCCCCAGGAGGGGTAGAGGTATTCCTTCTTCTCCCCCTTTCGTGGGGAACATTGGTATGGGTAGTGTCACAGAGCCTACACATATTCATGCTTGCATTGTACTAATGTGGTAGTTTGGAAATTAACTACCCTATTTTTCTTTTTGTGTTTATGATTTTTTTCCGTATATGTTGGCTATGGTTGCCATCTGTATGTTTTAAATTTTAAACATTTACAATAAATGTGTTATTTTTTTTATACTGGTGCCGTTAAAGTCCATGATTCCTTTTCCATTTCCAATTCAATTACTAGGATGTGGCACGTTCTTATAGTATAGATGCGCTCAGTTGGCCGCCACCTGGTGGTGCATTTTTGCAATTTTCCATTATTTCTTCTTTCTAAGTCGTTTTTTATAATAATGCCGGGTCTTATCCTGACGTCTGGTCCTATTGGAGGTTTATCACAGTATGGAACCTGTTATATCTTCAAATTTTTGATGAGATCACTCTGGGTTTGTACACCAGGGTTAGTCCCTTGCTTCTAGCCGACTATTGAACCTCTGGACTGTTTCTGGATAGCTCCATGGTTGTGTGTACTACCTGATTGAAATATGGGACTATACCGGTATCCCTCGATTTTAATACTACTGTATACCTTTACCATTCTTGGTAGCCTCAACAATGTAAAAATGTATACTAAATTGTATTACTCTATTTTGTAAAACGAATAAAAACGATTGAAACAGAAAATATCATTGGTGTCAACAGCTACTATAGAGAGGGATGAGTTTAGAAGCTGCACTTGTCCTAAGTTACTGGCTCTGTCAAATAATATCTGTACCAGAACTATGTAGGCTTCATTGGTTTGGAAATAAATCTCCCCAAATGGCCTTCGTGCAGGCAGTACAATTTCCTGCACCTGAGGGTTACTGCTGCAACTGCCCCGCCAATACCATGAAGTAAATTACAGATAAGCTAAGGAGAGAAACCATCATACCTGTAGCAGCAGTTAAAGGACCTATGGAGGCCATAGATTGGGGAATCGCTTGATTCCTAAATCAACACAGTCAGTTTTGATGGGGGAATTCCTCCCGCAGAGCTATTGTGTTCTCCCGGCTGGGGGTGCGGAGAGCCATCCCTGCTGAAAGAACACAGTGATTATTGCTAGTGGCCAATCTATGACCTGCTTTAAATGTGCAGAGATCTCACCACTAATGTTGGAGAAATGCAAGAAGATGGTCATACGTGAGCTATAAATACTCTTATGACTCCTTTAAGTATCTCTAGCTCCTCATCCCTGCCCCACATCTGCTGCACCCACAGATCCAGATGTGGCCACACAATGCCTCTAAAAATAGTGGGACAACAACCAAAATCATAGGCAGCAGCACATTTAAGCAGAAGAGAAGGCAGGAGGGAACCTTTGGAATTTGAATTTAGAAATGGTTGTAATTTTGACTGGTTTTTCATAAAGGAAACCCGTGGAGACAAATACTGACTCTGCTGACCACCCTTTTTTTTTTTTTTTATTCGAAAATGCTAGCTGCTCAGCTGATATTCTGAACCTTTGACCTCGGTACTATTAGCCATTGACCAGGAACAAGTGTGCAGATAGGCTGAGATAGCTTCTGTTTTTCCTTATCTGTATGCTGGTTCTCGGTCAGTAACTGAGAAAGTATTAAAGCCATGACAGGCAGGAAACTAGCATTTTCAAAAGTAAGTCAACATTGCCAGCACCTATCTTGGGTTTGGCAACATGTATACATAAATATAATGAATGCAATAACATAAAAATATATAATATATAAAATACTATAATAAATACATATACAGTAATAATACATACTATTTAATGGCCAGCATTGTAATATTACAAAAGTTCATTCATTATTTTTACATGCTAAATTTACAGAAAAGTAGTGGTGAAAAAACCTCAGTGGGTATAAGGGTTCATTTTTGTACTTTAATTTGTTGTGGTCCTCATTACTGGGAAGTGTGGCATGGGTGGTGTCCTCTGCCTATTTTCTGTGCTAAAACTTGTGCCTTTTTCTATCTTAGAAACTTGAGGGTTATCTCATTCTTCTCATTTTTGTTTTCTGTACACCATTTGATGCATTGTCTTAGGAGGACCTTGGGTCCTTCCTCCCTCATTTTTGGAAGAAGAAGTACTCAGTTCAACCTGGTGGAAACGTTCTTATATGGAGAACTGAGGTTTCCAGTGTTCAGAAACACAAACTGTTCTCTTTATTAGGCATAATATAGGACAGTTTCTTAAGCTGGCCTTATCTAAGATAATCTGATTGTATAATGGTAAAACATACCTCCCAACTTTTTGAGATGGGAATAAGGGACACCTATTAGCAAAAGGAAATCAGAATGCATATATAGGACACACCCCTCTGCCACAGCCCTTATAGAATTATATAGGAGAATTATACAAAAAATTTTTTTAGTTAAGCCCACAAGTGCTTTTTTTTTTTTACCACTAATATTTGTAAGAGACGCTCAGTGCGCGTGCCCAGGCGCACGGGAAGCAATGTGCGAATGCGCATGCGCCAATGCGCGAACACGCCAATGCGCCAATGCGCGAACGCGCGAACGTGCGTACGCAACGTGCGCACGCAATTGGCGCCAAACGGCCTATTTATACCAGGCGGTGACAGGAGCACATTGCTGAGTGGTCTTCCAGCTTGTGTTCCTGTTTACCTGTGCCCTGACCTGCTTGTGGATTTCCCGTTACACCGACCCGGCTTGCCTTTTGACTCTCCTTGGATTCCTGCCTGCCTTGTGACCTCAGCCTGTCTTTGACCCTGCCTTGCCTTATGCCTTTGTACCTTGCTGCCAGACTGTGTACCGACTTCGGCTTGTATCCTGACTCCGCTTCTGCCTCACGTTCCTGTACCCGTGCTGTCCGGCTGTTGACAACCCCTTGGCTTGTGTTCCGATTTCGCTCCTGCCTTCTCATCCAGCATCACCGAGTTCCAGTTTCAGGTGTTCATCCGGTGATCCACAGCCATCAGTCTTCTGCCAAGACATCACCTGCTATACCGGCCCTCGTGCCACTCTGTGTCCTACACCGCCTGTCATCTCTATCAGGGGTGTTGGACAGGAGGTGCAAGAGAAGCCCCCTCTACAGCTTGGTCTCCACCAGGTACGTGATAGTACCACTCAGCCAGATGTCGGAGACCGAGAGAGGGGCTTCACCTCTAGAGGCAGTATGCCAGCAACTTGCTTCGCTTACCCAAGCAGTCAAATCCTTGCAAGAGGGTTACTTCCAATTAGAGGGTCGCATCCAATCCATGGCTTCTACCCCGGCAACCCCAGCACCTGGGACCTCCATGCCCGAACGGGCTCTATCCACACCTTCAGTGGTTTTGCCACCACCGGAACCTCGGGTACTTGCTCCAGAACGATTTTCGGGTGACCGACACAAATTCCGGGCTTTCAGGAATTCTTGTGAGCTATACTTTGCCCTGCAGCCACGGACTTTCTCACTTGAATCCACCAAGGTGGGGTTTGTAATCTCTCTACTTCTCTGAGAGCCGCAATCCTGGGCCCACCGTCTCCTGGAACAAAATGATATAGCCTTGAACACCATCTCATCATTTTTCGAAGCGATGGCGCAGCTTTATGACGACCCCCAGCGATTTGTTACAGCCGAAGCAACCCTACATACATTACAACAAGGCCGCCGCCCTGCTGAGGACTATGTCGCCGAATTCCGCAGATGGGCTTCCGATACAGGCTGGAATGATGCAGCCTTACGGCATCAATTCCGTCTCGGCCTATCAGAGGGCCTTAAGGATGAACTTGCCAGAGTGGGTACGCCTGATTCTCTTGATGACCTTATTAGTCTTACTATCCAGCTTGACCGCAGGCTCAGGGAGCGGAGAGTGGAAAGAGCTGGAAGTTCCAGACCTACCTGGATGTTGCCTCAAGTGCCGTCACCTCCGGCTTTTCGTCCACCTGTTGCTTTCCCCACAACCTCCAGTGTGGAGCCCATGCAACTCGGACTTTTACGTTCTCCACTAACCACTGAGGAGAGATTGCGAAGACGCCGAAACAACTTATGCCTCTATTGTGGGGAAGCCGGACATTACCTTCAGACCTGCCCGGTGCGGCCTAGTAAGTCTCAGTTTGCTTTTCCTTCTTACCTTGCAAACAGTTCTGGGAAGGATCTGTCCACTCACATTACTCTACCTCTCTCACTACAGATTCTCGGAAAGACCATCCAAGTCCCAGTCATTATTGACTCCGGCGCTTGCAGCTGCTTCATGGACAGTGACTTTGCTCAGCGTCATCAGATCCCTCTGCAAGCGAAAACCCGTCAGTTATCTATCCATCTAGCTGACGGATCCCATCTCAAGTCCGGGCCTATAACCCAAGAAACCTGCCCATTACTGGCTATCTCTAATAAAGGCCACCGAGAATACTTGTGCTTGGATATTATCCCATCTCCACTGTTCCCTATCATTCTCGGTATCCCATGGCTACAAGCACACAATCCTCAGATAAACTGGAAGTCAGGAGAAGTGGCATTTCCATCCAACTATTGTCAACAAAACTGCTTCCAGCCCAGTCCAGGGAAACCTGCATCACTTTTGGGCCTGCAACCTGATCCCTCTGCATCCCAACTTGTGCCTGCAGCTTACCATGAGTTCTTGGAAGTCTTTGATAAACAGAAAGCAGACATCCTACCACCTCACCGGTCGTATGACTGCCCAATTGAACTTTTACCAGGTGCTGAGATACCGTTTGGGCGTATCTTCCCCCTCTCTGAACTAGAACTTGAGGCATTACGCCTTTACATCGACGAAAACCTGAAAAAAGGCTTCATCCGGCCCTCTACGTCCCCCGCAGGGGCTGGTATTTTCTTCGTTGAAAAGAAGGATCATTCTCTACGCCCCTGTGTTGATTATCGGGAGTTGAACAAGGTTACTGTCAAAAACAGATACCCCCTGCCCTTAGTTCCTGAACTTTTCCAACGTTTCAGGGCAGCCACGGTATTCACAAAACTTGACCTACGTGGAGCATACAACCTAGTACGGATCCGTGAGGGCGACGAGTGGGACACCGCCTTTCGCACAAGATTCGGGCACTTCGAGTACCTTGTCATGCCCTTTGGATTGTGCAATGCTCCAGCTACTTTTCAGCATTTCGTGAACAATATTTTCAGAGACTTCCTTGATTTGTTTATGATTGTCTACCTTGACGATATTCTTATCTTTTCAGGTTCCATTGAAATGCACCGTGAACATGTCAAGAAGGTTCTCGGCCGCCTAAGAGACCATGGATTATACGCAAAGGCTGAGAAATGCGAGTTCGAAAAGGAATCAATCCAATTCTTGGGACTCGTCATTTCCACTTCTGGGATCTCCATGGACCCCCAAAAGGTCAAATCGATCCTCGAATGGCCCACTCCCACAGACAGGAAGAGCACACAAAGGTTCATTGGCTTCGCTAATTTTTACCGCAAGTTTATCAAGAACTTCTCCGCCATTATGCTTCCAGTCACCCAGCTAACAAGGCAAGGCACCCGTTTCCAATGGACACCGGCAGCACAAGCTGCGTTTGACCAGTTGAAGATTCTATCCACTACTGCACCTATCTTACGACACCCAAATCCCGCTCTGCCCTATGTTCTCGAGGTGGATGCTTCAGAAAATGCCATAGGTGCCATCCTGTCACAGCGTTCAGGTACGAAATCTCTTCTTCATCCTGTTGCCTTCTTTTCCAGGAAACTCAGCCCAGCAGAAAGGAACTACGATGTTGGAGACCGGGAATTACTGGCCATCAAGGCGGCCTTGGAGGAATGGCGCTACCTATTAGAAGGAGCATCTCACCCTATCCTGATCTTTACCGACCACAAAAATCTGGAGTACCTCCGAACAGCTAAGAGACTGAAACCACGTCAAGCCAGGTGGGCACTGTTCTTTTCTCGTTTTACCTTCCATATCACCTACAGGCCAGGCTCCAAGAATGGCAAACCTGATGCACTTTCCCGCATGTACCCAGAGGACGAAGAGTGTCACCCAGTAGACACAATCCTGCCATCCCAAAGTTTTCTACTTTTGCAAGCGGATCTGTTAACGCAGCTGAAGCAGGCGTCCACAAGGGATGTTTTACCATCAGGTATGTGCCTTCAGGAAAAAGAAGGTCTGTTTTTCTATAACCAAAAAGTGTTTGTACCTCCAGGTCTACGTGCCAAGATCCTCGGCCTGTGCCATGATCACCCCTTGGCAGGGCACTTTGGGATATCTAAAACGGTTGACCTGGTACAACGGTCCTTTTGGTGGCCTGGTCTGAGGTCCGACTGCCGTAATTATGTTAGCACCTGTACAATCTGCATCCGGAACAAGAATGACAAGGCCAAAGCCTGGGGTTTGCTAAGACCTTTGCCCATTCCCAAGAGGCCTTGGGAAATGATAAACATGGACTTTATCGTTGAGCTCCCTCCTTCTGAAGGATTCACGACCATCTTTGTGGTGGTCGACAGACTAACAAAGATGGCCCACTTTATCCCTATGTTGGGAACTCCCTCAGCAATGGAAACTGCCCAAACCTTCATCAAGGAAGTGGTTCGGCTCCACGGGGTTCCTAGTAATATCACTTCAGACCGAGGGGTGCAATTTACTTCGAGGTTCTGGAGAGGCCTTTGCAAAACATTAAAAATTGACACATACTTTTCCTCAGCTTATCACCCGCAAACAAACGGGCAAACGGAGCGTACAAACCAGACCCTGGAGCAGTACCTCCGGTGTTTTTCATCTTTCTCACAAGACGACTGGGCATCACTTTTACCCCTAGCAGAGTTTGCATATAATAACGCAGTGCATTCAGCCACGGGTCAAGCCCCGTTTTTTGCAAACTATGGGTACTTCCCAGCCTTTATGCCTGACGTAATACCTGATTCCTTGGTTCCCGCAGTCCAGGAAAAAGCTACATTTTTGCAAACCAACAACAAATTATTGCAAGATGCCATTGTCAGAGCACAGCAAGACAACAAAAAATTTTTTGATAGGAAGAGGAGGGGAGATCTAAACCTCAGACCGGGAGACAAGGTTTGGTTATCCTCTATCAATCTAAAACTGTCATGTCCGTCTAAGAAACTGGGGCCTAGATATATCGGTCCATTCTCTATTAAGAGACAAATCAATCCTGCTGCTTATGAATTTTCACTCCCGGAAACATACAGAATTCATCCTGTTTTCCATGTGTCCCTACTGAAGCCTACCAGACCTAATCCATTTCCTGACCGAGAGTCGGATCCACCTCCGCCTGAAACTATTGATGGCAACGAAGAATACGAGGTTGAAGCAATATTAGACTGTAGGAAAACAGGAGGTACTGTCCAGTACCTAATTAAATGGAAGGGCTATGGCCCGGAAGAAAATTCTTGGGAACCAGAAGCCAACCTCCATGCTACGGATCTAATTCAAACCTTTTTTCAGCTTCATCCTGAGAAGATGTTGCAGATGGGCATCCGGAGGCCGCCCATTGGGGGGGGCAATGTAAGAGACGCTCAGTGCGCGTGCCCAGGCGCACAGGAAGCAATGTGCGAATGCGCATGCGCCAATGCGCGAACACGCCAATGCGCCAATGCGCGAACGCGCCAATGCGCGGACGCGCGAACGTGCGTACGCAACGTGCACACGCAATTGGCGCCAAACGGCCTATTTATACCAGGCGGTGACAGGAGCACATTGCTGAGTGGTCTTTCAGCTTGTGTTCCTGTTTACCTGTGCCCTGAACTGCTTGTGGATTTCCCGTTACACCGACCCGGCTTGCCTTTTGACTCTCCTTGGATTCCTGCCTGCCTTGTGACCTCAGCCTGTCTTTGACCCTGCCTTGCCTTATGCCTTTGTACCTTGCTGCCAGACTGTGTACCGACTTCGGCTTGTATCCTGACTCCGCTTCTGCCTCACGTTCCTGTACCCGTGCTGTCCGGCTGTTGACAACCCCTTGGCTTGTGTTCCGATTTCGCTCCTGCCTTCTCATCCAGCATCACCGAGTTCCAGTTTCAGGTGTTCATCCGGTGATCCACAGCCATCAGTCTTCTGCCAAGACATCACCTGCTATACCGGCCCTCGTGCCACTCTGTGTCCTACACCGCCTGTCATCTCTATCAGGGGTGTTGGACAGGAGGTGCAAGAGAAGCCCCCTCTACAGCTTGGTCTCCACCAGGTACGTGATATATTCCTTTACACTACTGACTCGAAATTTACAAATGCAGCAATTTAGACATTGGATGAAAGGTTTAGCACTCGGAAACACTTTTTTAATGATAAAAAGTGCATTTTATATACAACTTTATGGATCAGACCAAAATGAGGAACAAATGAGGAGGAAAGTGGGACAGAGGGACTTTGTTCCAAATCAAGGACAGTCCCTCGAACTCAGAGACAGTTTTGAGCTATGGTACAATCTGTGTTAGAGTTACCAAAAACAATTGTAATGTGGGGCCTACATAAACAGTCCATTCAATTTCTATCTGATACACAGCTGTTGGCAGATCTAAGATCAGAGTGTCATCATGTGTAGTAAACTTCACCTCAATATAGTTCAGGTGAACAATTCTATCAGTTTATATAAAACAGCAGTTCTGTATGCATATTGCACAACTGACCACATGTAAACCAATAATTTGCCTCTGCCTATGATCCTAAAAAGATTGTTACCTTGATTTACTGGATTTAGGGTGACAGATAAATGCTGTTTTGTTGTAAAAAGACAATGTTGTACTTCACAGTACTTTTTTGGTTTACAGAATTATATTTTATATATTTTTTAGCATAGTAAATGGTGATATTTCTGGCCTTGTGGGTCTGACTATTACTGGCATTGAAGTATATTTCTAATTTTACTGTTGTTGATTGTCCTTGTGTCATCCTAGCGTCCTGCTTTCCTCCTAGGTGAAAAGTACACTGGGTTATTTGCCAGAGGATTGTTGGAATCACTCAGTAGGCTGTATGCATAGTGTGGCTTCTCTGCATCGCTTATTTTTGGCCATCAAGTCAAAGACCAGAAGTGGACAGATAAAGTAGCAGATAGAACAACATAAAACCTCCTTGCTTATAGTGAGTGAATCTCTACAGTTGGGTAATATGTTAGGTGGGTACACCTAACTCTATGATGAAGATAAATTAATATATACTGTGTGATTTAGTTTTAAATGGAGAGCTTTCTGTTTGTGTTTATTCATCAAACAGCATAGCTAAACTTACAGCATTTTCATTCACAGGGATTTGTTCCAGCTCAAACGGCAACAAAATCATATTCAGTCTCTTGGTTCTGATGTCAGTTCCTCACCCCTCTCAGGTTCCACATGCAAATGGTAAGGAACCTCTTTGCCTAGGCCAGTAAGCCTAAATGCACATATCTTCTGTACTCCCCATTTATGAACTCCTCCAGTTTATCTTATGATTATGATTATGCGTCAACAACAAAGACCAACACTTCAGTTCTGGTCGCAACATCTTTGGTCTGGACACCCATCCACAGGGTGTCCATTTCAGTCACAGCCCAAACAGCACTGGTTCCTGAAAGGAGGCCCAACTTAAAAGATAACAAAATCCAAGGCCAAAAATGTAATATATTACATTATATTTTTTCAAGCCGGGATCTTGCTAGAAATACAATGTCCTGTGAGGTGTAACTGAACATAAAGCGCAGCTGCAGGTTCCACTGATTTTACAAATCGGTGATCCAATCTCTGCCAAGTGCAGCTTCCACGGGGCTTGTCTTGACCCATTATCAACAAACAGGAGAAAGATAAAAGCGCACATCTAAAGCCGCTCAATTTCAAATGGGAAAGGAAGGCTTCAGCTGATCTATCCCCTAACAAAGCACGCCCTTTAATGCATTTCACCTGTCATGGGGTTAATCATAGAGGTGGTAGTGGAGAAGAATTTTATGCACTTAGAAACAAAATCAAAATCAGTTAGGGAAGGAACAAAAAGAGTAGACCATAACAAAACAAGACAAGTTCTTATCACTCTATGTATGGCGCTAGTTCATGAAATGCACCTAGGGTGCCTATAGATCATAGTTTCACAGAGACACAAAATTCAATTTAGTAAAGAATTCCCATAAAATGCACAAAATAAAAAGAAAATAGAAAAAAAAAAAAGTGAAAAACACCAGCTAAATCAAACTGACAAAAAGGTGAAAAACAAATGAAAAAAAATTGTATTACACATATGGGATCCTATGCCCGGTAAAAACAGAATCTTTATTAACATCAGTTTGAAAACATAATGGCAACAATCCAAATAGCGTAATTTGTGCAAAAACAAAAGGTAAGAATAAAGGACTAACCAAAAAAGATCTGCAAGCAAGCAGATCTTAAAACGGGTCTATAAAAGAATGGTCTACAATCGGCAGCACTGGAACTGGACTCTTAGCCAAAAAAATGAATAGATGTACGTACAGTGTTTAAGAGCTGCTGGTGTTTAACACTCTTGGATTCCCCTGGGTTGCCCGTAGCAACTGCAAGCAGAAATCTTAGCACTTTACGTTCTTGGCTCAGTCAATGATCAGTCTAGGGGTTGATGTTTCTGTTGTTTTTATTTTATGTTGGGATAGAAGGGATGCGTGGGATACGCCAACATTTTAACTATTCACAATTCTAAGGACGCTAACTTGAGAATGTTTCATCTTGCCACTAGATGAATCTGTGGTAAAATGTTCCTGTTTGTATTTCTCTTCAGGGCACTCACCTAGCACCCTCTTCCTCTGTACTAGCCTGACGCCCGTCCACTGACTATATTCCCCGGAGTGGTCCCTTTTCAGGGCAGACCCCTGGGCAAGATCCTTTGTACTCACAATACTGCTTTCCAGATTCTCGCAGTGCCCCGACTCCTCCAGTCAGCTCTCCTGGACCTCCGGGTTCGGCTCCACACTGCTGGTTCGCCAGGCCAACAGCCTGTGACCATCACCATCCACTTCAGAAAAGGAGGCAGCCTCCACCTTCCTTCTGGGACTCTGCTTCCGGCCCAAGACCTTTACCCCATGTGCCCCTTGCTTTATATACTTCACCCCACAATGCACTGTCTGTGCCAATCCCTGGGGCTGTAACAAAGCCTGTGTGTCATTGGCCAGGTTTCCTCCACTATCCAATGTGCCTCCCCATTGGGCACAGTGGGGACACTCCCACAGACCATATGAATAACACACTGGGCACATTGAGCAGACCTAACACAGAGATCCTGCTCCCTGTTAAGCAGAGTGCAATACAGAATTTACCTGCTGCTCCTCTGATAGGCAGACAGAGCCAAAAACTATACTCACTCTCTAGCATCTTTCTAAGAGGGTGCTATATCACAACGGAATCCTATGTTACAATAACAGCACATTACATTACTAAGGACTGGCAGGTCTTGTCACATGTGTTGCAAACAAGAGCCATTTATGAGTCTCACACAGGTGCTCATCTGGCAGAGCTACTGTCTCATGTTGTGGAAGAATGGCAGCTGTCTGATAAATCTGTAGTGCTTGTGACCGACAACGCGGCGAACATGATAGTTGCAGCTCAAGTTGGTAAATTTCCTCATGTTAAATGTTTTGCCCATACACTCAATCTTGCATGTCAGCGGGCACTGAAAGGGGCCACGCTCTCCAGGCTTCTCGCCAGAGTGCGACGAATATCCACATTCTTCCATCGCAGCACTAGAGCAAGCCACTGTCTAAAAGAGAAACAGAAATGTCTGGGCCTGAAGAATCATAAGCTAATAACTGATGTGCCAACAAGATGGAACAGCGCATATGACATGGTCGAGAGGTTCTTAGAACAACAACCTGCAGTTTGTGCCACCTTGCTGTCTCCAGAAGTCAGAAAAGGAGAGTCTGATCTCTGCACTCTCAATGAAACAGATGTGTCAAATGCAGAGGATGCTGTGCATTAAAGCCAATGAAGGATGCAACCTTGCTGATGTCAGAAGAGCGCAACCCAACAGTGTCTCTCATTGCCCCTCTAAATGCACAACTGCTCCAGAGCATGACAGACACCATGGGAGACACAGCCATGACTCATGAGATCAAGAATGCAATCAAAACAGATCTCCTGAAGAGGTACAGCAGTGAGGCAGAGAAGAAGATCCTTCATACAGCCTCTGCTCTGGATCCTCGCTTTAAAGGACTGCCTTTTATTCTCACAGAGGAGGAGAGATCGGAGATATACAGAGGAGTGACTGAGGAGGCTGCATCTTTGGAGGAAAATTAGAATTTCATCATGTTTCCTGCCAGACAGCTAGAAGCTCAGCTACATTGTGTTGTGTAATAACATGCCCTGATTCACTGATGCGGTGTGGGAAGTGGAACTGTATGGTATGGATTACCGTGCAGTTTCCCACACCTCATCAATGAATCACACTCTTAGTCAGTTCAGCTCTTTTTATACTATTATCTTTTGTTCAAACACACAGATTACATCTAATAGAAGGACAAATGTGGATGAAGTGCCTAGGGAAAAAGCAACTGTGGAAGAAGAAACAACACCCATTGAGGACAGCCATTCTCCTCCCAAAAAAAAGGCCACAACATCGCTGCTCATGACTTTGCTGGGGCAGTCTTTCACTGATGGTGCAATAGAACCTAAGACCCCCTATGCCAAGGCAGAAGACGAAATGGAAAAATATTGTAAAGCCCCACCTCTGCCTCTCACTGAGGACCCTTTAAAATGGTGGCGTGAGCATGAGGTCATATTCCCCCTCCTCTCTCAGCTGTCAAAGCAATACTTGTGTATCCCAGGTACAAGTGTATCTGCAGAGCGGGTTATCTCTACTGCAGGAGATGTTATAACAGCGAAAAGAAGCAGTCTTAAACCTGAGCATGTGGATCATCTAGTGTTCTTACAGAAAAACCTACATGTTCCCAAATGCTAAGCACTGAAATAATTACTAATTCATGTTTTTAATGAATTAGTAATTACTAATTCAGTCTGCCGCCAGTCACCAGTCAGTCACATCACCAGTCTTGTTTTATAGCTTTATAGCACTGATGGTTTGTTTTTGAAGATTGTCCTGTCCAATGTGTCCATTTCCAATCCATAATCCGTTCCGTTGCTTCACACTAAAAGTGTCTAGGCAAGTACTAGGGGTTCATTTAACCCTCAACCAAATAAATAATATTAAAGTGTATTTTCTTCTAGACAACTGACACCAAGCCAGCCACGGTGCAGCATTATAGGAAGGAAAATCATTGAGAGAAATAACTTGTACATTTGAAGCTTAACCTCGAGTAAATCTTATCTTATTGGATCACAAACACCAATTGTGGATTCTTGTGTAATATACTATATTTGTGAGTTTGTGAATGTGACCCCCATAGGATTTCCTCAAGGTTAAGCTTCAGTTTACAATTTATTCTCTCAAGGATTTTCCTTCCTCTAATGGTGGCTTGTTGGCTAGCTTGGCTTCAGTTACAGATGTAATCGACATGGTAGAGTGCTGCTCAGTGCAGTGCAGGTAAAGTTTTCTTTCCTTAACGTGACTGACTGACTGACTGTCGTGACAACTCAAGAGCTTATAACGCAGCTCTAGCATTAACTCAACACACACACACACACACACAGTGTGTGTGTGTTGAGTTGATGCTGATGAAGCTGCGTATAAGCTTTTGAGTAGTCACGACACACACACACACACTGTGTTTAGTTGACTGGCAATGGCAGGGGCAAACACAATCGCAGTGAACCTGGAACATTTTATATTTTTTACAGCTTTTCTAGCACTGGAGAGATGGAGAATGGCTTGTTTTCAAAAATGGTCCATTCACATAAGTGAATTGATAATTATTTAAGCTTAAGCTTATATTTGTATAACTCCCCTCTAGCAGCCATCAACTCACTTCACTTGAGTTGACTGGCAGTTGCAGGGGGAAACAAACATCACGGTGAACATGGAAGTTATGCAGCAGTGCACTATTGCCAGGTTCACCTTTGATATTTGCTACTAGTCAGGAAGTGCTCTGTTTTGTAGAGGACAGGTTATGGCACACACCTGGAAATTATTGCAACGCATGTCTGTCTGCTGGTCTGTTGTACTCTGTAGCAATAGCAAGTGTAGGGGGTTCCCTCAACCAAACAAATACTAAAGGTAAAAGTGTATCTAGACAACTGAAGGCAAGCCAGGCAGCCACGGTACAGGAAAGGACATCCTTGAAAGATTAAATCAATCATACATTGAAGCGTAAAACCTTGATTAAATCTTTACTGGATCACAAATACACACAAACCTGACCTAACCTATATGCCTTGAGTTGTACCAGTGTGGCAATGCCAAACCTTTCTTCAGTTCTCATGATTCTGATGCAGACAATCGTGTTGTGTGTTTTTTTTGTGATCCCATGAAGGTTTACTCAAGGTTTAAGCTTTAGTTGATGATTTACTCTGTCAAGGGTTTTCCTTCCTCTAATGGTGGCTTTGGCTTGGCTTCAGTTGGGTTTAATCGTGGTAGAGACAGAGACTGCAGGACAGGTAACGTTTTCTGTAAAGTAAGTGACATAAAAGTGACATAAGTGAATTGATAAGCTTAAAGCTTATATTTGTAACTCCCCTCTAGCAGCCAATCCATCAACTCACTTGAGTTGACTGGCAGTTGCAGAGGGAAACAAACATCACGGTGAACATGGAAGTTATGCAGCAGTGCACTATTGCCAGGTTCACCCTTGATGTTTGCTACTAGTCAGGAAGTGCTCTGTTTTGTAGAGGACAGGTTATGGCACACCTGGAATTTATTGCAATGCATATTCACATAAAAGGATTTATATATAATGTTTTGTGAGAATTTATGATGACCATTTTCACAAGAATATTAGCTTGGCTGGCTGGCTTCTTCTATCTTGGCTTGCCTTAAAGTACAACTATAGGCCAAACTTTATCCAAAATCCAAAAAGTTTGGCCTTTAGTTGTACTTTAAATGGTGGTAGGCCTGGCTTATATTAATATTTTCTTTTATGAAGCAGTAAACTGCACTACTACAGTTTTTTACTAATTTTACTGTTACTTCTAGTAAAATACTAGTGTTGTTGTCTGTCTCTGCTATGCTGTTTTATATTTTCAGACCTTCCTATATGTTTGCAGTGCAAGTGCACTAAAGTATGCAGGGCTTGCAGGCCATGACAGGGTCCAGGAAAGTGTCCTTTGAAGCAAATGAAAATAAAAAGGATTCTTTTATTTGTGACTGCTTGATTGTTTGTTTTTTTTTATAAAGTTTTGAAAACCATTGGGCAGTGGGCTGGGCATGGGCATTTGGCAGTAATCGTGATGCATCGTGATGCATCGCGGAATCGAATCGTATCGAATCGCGACCCTAATAATCGTAATCGCATCGAATCGTGAGGTAAGTGAAGATGCACAGCCCTAATATATATATATACTCTATATTACCAAACGTATTGGGACGCCTGCCTTTACATGCACATGAACTTTAACCACTTCCCCCAAATGGATGTACCCATATGTCCTTGGGTTTCAGTGGGTATACCGGGATGATGTGATAGAGAAAGTTAGTTGCTGTGGCTCTGCTTATGCTGGGTGTATGGCAATACTCAGTGTGTGTATACACCAAAATAATAACTTATACGTGTTATACATAAAAATGAGTATTTTAACCACTTAACGTCTGCTCACATTGCTGCTACTGCAGCAATGTGGCTCGTTATCGTCTAGCGACGCAGTACTACGTCGCTAGACTCCCCTCCCTGTAGGTGACGCTCGCGCGCCGCCGGAGGCGCGCTCCCGCTGTTTTCAGTCACAGTGGGAGTTGGGCCAGAGGAGCAGCGGCAATTGCCACTGCTCTTCCCCGATCGTCGGGGAATCTAGTTTGGAGATCCGCCCGCCTGTGTAAACAGAGCGGGCGGATCTCCTAAGTGACAGGGAGTGACAGATCGCAGTGTTCAGCATAGCTGAACATCCGATCTGTCCCTGACTCACTCAGTCACCTCCCCCCACACACATCAGTAAGCACCAGGCATACATTATCCCCTCCCTCTTCAATAAAATTAACCCCTTCCCTGCCAGTGTCATTTTTACAGTAACAGTGCATATATATATAGCACTGATTACTGCAGTAATGTCACTGGTACCCCCAAAAGTGTCAAAAATGTCAGTCAAGGGTCCGATCTGTCCGCCGCAATGTCGCAGTCCCGCAAAAAAAAATAGCAGATCGCCGCCATTACTCGTTAAAAAAAACACCAAAAATGACAGAAATCTTTCCCTTAGTTAGTAAACGCAATAACTTTTGCACAAACCAATCAAAATACGCTTATTGTGATTTTTTTTACCAAACATAGGTAGCAGAAAACAAATTGGCCAAAAATTTAAAAAAAATTTGATTTTTACATTTTTTTGGGGGGGAATTTCATATAAAAAAATGTTAAAAATATTGTTATTTTTTCAAAATAAACGCTCTTTTTTTGTTTATAGCGCAAAAAGTAAAAATCGCACAGGTGATCAAATACCACCAAAAGAAAGCTCTGTTTGTGGGAAAAAAATGGATATCCTCCGGCATGCTGACACCCAGGCTCAACCATCCAGGACGGTGTGGCGGTGCAGGCTGCCGTGATATGTTCCAGCAGGCAGGGGCCCCGATGTAGCGAGCGAGGCAGAAGAAACCACCATCAAGTCAGGTTGGGCAATGGCAGAGGATGAGGTAGTCAGCGGTGCCAATGCGGAAGCCTGTGAGACTGACAAGCAGTACCGTAGGTAATCTGAGGAGTAGGGTTGAGCGGACACCTAGATGTCCGTGTTCGACGGGTTCGGCCGAACTTTAAAAAAAAGTCCGGGTCCGTGTCCCGGACTTTTACCGAACTTTTCCCGGACACCGAACCCCATTGAAGTCAATGGGGACCCGAACTTTAAGGCACTAAAATGGCTCTAAAACACCAAAGGAAAGGGCTAGAGTGCTGCAAATGGCAGCAAAACGTAATTAAGAGCATGGCAAGTGCTCTGCAAACAAATGTGGATAGGGAAATAACTTAAAACAACAAAAAAAAACAGAAAAATAAAACAATGTTCTTCTTCATCTCTGAAGGACGAGGCCCATATGGAGTAGGAGGGAGGTTGAGGTGGTGGTGGATGTGGCGGTGACATAGGCGTGCGCACAGGGTGTGCTGGGTGTGCCTGGGCACACCCTAATCACCTAGGGCACATAGCATTGCCAGTGAGGAGATGGGAAAGATCTCCCTGGGACCTGCTCTGCTCTATTTCTCCTTGCCTACAGGTACATGGCCCCGATACATTACTCTCCCTGCTGGCAAACACATGCATGTGTATTTCAACTTTGGGGTGCACACCTTAATGCAATAGGCTGCGCACACCTATGGGCGGTGTAGGTGGAAGCGGCGGTGGAGGAGGACCAGGGCCGGATTAACAGCATCATGGGCTTGGTGCTGAGGATTTTGAAGGGCCTTAAGGGCCGTGCCTTGCCATGCACCCAGAGGAGGAAGGGTGCAGCCATGCATGCCTAATTCAACATGGGATGCTGTCTCTGAAGCCCATAAACACATCCATGCATCGCCAACTGTCCCTCCTTGTCCGGCCTTCACGCTGTGTGGGGAGGTTCTGAGGGTGCTGCCTGGGGAAGCGAGCATAGAAGCCAGACTTCTGTGTTTACAAGTGACAGAAGAGCGGTAACAGTGAATATGGCCAACCCGGGGCCTATATAAAAGGTAGGGGCCTGGAGCTGCAGCTCCAATAGCCCCTACATTAATCTGGCCCTGAGGAGGAGGACGAGGTAGCCAACACTGCTTCTTTTCAAAAATTTTAAATGAGGGTACACCCCAAAAGAGTGAGAAAGAGCAAAAATGGAACAATGGGTGGGTAAGGTCGGTATCCATTGCTATTCTGCATAAGGTACGGAAAAGTCCCGTGGGATCCATGCCTGGTTCATTTTAATGAACGTGAGCTTGTCCACATTGTCTCTGGACAGGCGGCTGCGCTTGTCTGTTATAACGCCCCCAGCCGTGCTAAATACCCGTTCAGATAATACACTGGCTGCAGGGCACGCCAGCACCTCCAAGGCGTAAAGGGCAAGCTCAGGCCATGTGCCCAATTTGGAGACCCAGAAGTTGAAGGGGGCAGACCCGTCATTCACTACATGTAGGCGTGTGCACACATACTGCTCCACCATGTTGGTAAAATGCTGCCTCCTGCTAAGACGTTCCATCTGAGCTGCTGGTGCTGCTGTTTGTTGTGGCGTGCTGACAAAGCTTTTCCACATTTCGGCCATGCTAACCCTGCCTTCTGAGGTGCTGGCGGTGCCCTGGTTGCGTTGGCGACCTCCTCCTCCTCCTCCTCTGCCTTGTGCTTCCACTGTGGCCCCGCTGTCAGATGGGAATGCCAGCAGCATGGCGTCTACCAGCGTGCGCTTGTACTCGCGCATCTTGCGATCGCGCTCCAGTGAGTGAATTAAGGACGGTACGTTGTCCTTGTAACGGGGATCCAGCAGCGTGGCCACCCAGTAATCAGCACAAGTTAGAATGTGGGCAACTCGGCGGTCGTTGTGGAGACACTGCAGCATGTAATCGCTCATGTGTGCCAGGCTGCCCAGAGGCAACGAAAGGCTGTCCTCTGTGGGAGGTGTATCGTCCGTGTCCTCTGTATCCCCCCAGCCACGCACCAGTGATGGCCATGAGCTGGCCTGGGTGCCACCCTGCTGTGAACATGGTTCCATCTCCTCCTCCAGCTCCTCCTCCTCCTCATCCTCCTCATCCTCCAGAACTGTGCCCCTGCTGGACAATTGCGTCCCTGGCGTTTGCGTGTGCAGGAACCCACCCTCGGAGCCCCTTGCGAATGACTGCCCTGAAAGCCTTGGAAATGTTACCTCTTCATCCTCCTCCTCCTCCTCATCCTGTGCCACATCCTCTTCCATCATCGCCCGAATTGTTTTTTCAAGGAGGCATAGAAGTGGGATAGTTAAGCTGAGAACGGCGTCATTGCCACTGGCCATGTTGGTGGAGTACTCAAAACAGCGCAACAAGGCACACAGGTCTCGCATGGAGGCCCAGTTATTGGTGGTGAAGTGGTGCTGTTCCGCAGAGCGACTCACGCGTGCGTGCTGCAGCTGAAACTCCACTATGGCCTGCTGCTGCTCGCACAGTCTTTCCAGCATGTGCAAGGTGGAGTTCCACCTTGTGGGCACGTCACATATGAGGCGGTGAGCGGGAAGGCCGAAGTTACGCTGCAGCGCTGCCAGGCGAGCAGCAGCAGGGTGAGAACGCCGAAAGTGCGCACAAACGGCCCGCACTTTCTGCAGCAGCTCTGACATATCGGGGTAGTTTTTAAGGAACCTCTGCACCACCAAATTCAGCACATGCGCCAGGCAAGGGATGTGCGTCAAACCGGCTAGGCCCAGAGCTGCTATGAGATTTCGCCCGTTATCGCACACCACCAGGCCGGGCTTGAGGCTCGCTGGCAGCAACCACTCATTTGTCTGCTGTTCCATGCTCCTCCACAACTCCTGCGCGGTGTGTGGTTTGTCCCCCAAACAGGCAAGTTGTAAAACTGCCTGCTGTCGTTTACCCCTGGCCGTGCTGAAGTTGGTGGTGAAGGTGTTACGCTGTCCGGATGAGGAGGCGGTAGAGGATGAGGAAGCGGAGTAGGAGGAGTTAGGAACAGGAGGCAAACTGAAGCGCCCTGCAATCCTCGGTGGTGGAAGGACATGCGCCAAATTGCTATCCGCCTCAGGCCCATCCGCCACTGCATTTACCCAGTGTGCCGTTAGGGAGATATAACGCCCCTGACCGTGCTTACTGGTCCACGTATCCGTAGTTAGGTGGACCTTGGCACAGATGGCGTTGCGCAGTGCACACCTGATATTTTCCCCCACTTGGTTGTGCAGGGAAGGGATGGCTTGCCTGGAAAAGTAGTGGCGGCTGGGCACGACGTACTGTGGGACAGCCACCGACATAAGGTTTTTAAAAGTGTGCGTCTCCACCAGACGGAATGACAGCATTTCAAAGGCCAATAATTTTGAAATGCTGGCATTCAGGGCCAGGGATCGCGGGTGGGTAGGGGGGTACTTCCTCTTCCTCTCAAGTGTTTGGGAGATGGAAAGCTGAACGCTTCCACGGGACATTGTGGAGATGGTTGTTGGTGACCCAGGTGGTGGTGTTGCTGACAGATCGTCTGTTTGCGGGGTGGCAGGTGCCGGTATCACTACAGATGTGGCTGGAGCGGCCGAGACTGCAGCAGAAGAGGAAGCAGGATGAGCCAGAGACGTTTCTTGGTTTTGAAGGTGTGTACTCCACTGCAGCTCGTGCTTTGCACTTAGATGCCTGATCATGCAGGTTGTGCTCAGGTTGAGAAGGTTTATGCCTCGCTTCAAGCTCTGATTGCACAGGGTGCAAACCACTCGTGTCCTGTCATCAGCACATTTTCTAAAGAACTTCCACGCTAGAGAACTCCTTTGAGCTGACTTTGGTGCACTCGTTCCCTTGCTGCGTTGGGCAGTAGCGGGCGTAGTGTCTAGGGCACGGCCGCTCCGCTTCTGCACCCTGCTCCCTCTTCTGCTGTGCTGGTGGCTCTGTGCGACCACCGCCTCTTCCTCCAAACTACTCAGGTCACCTGCATGACGTTCATTCCATGTGGGGTCGAGGACCTCATCGTCCTCCACATCATCTTCCACCCAGTCTTCACCCCTGCCCTCCTTGTCGGTCTCCACAATGCTGAACGCCGCAGCAGTTGGCACCTGCGTTTCGTCATCATCGGAGACGTGCTGCGATGATCCTTGCATGTACTCATCTTGAGAAATAAGTGGTTGGGCATCGCTGCACTCAATCTCTTCCACTTCTGGGGCAGGGCTAGGTGGATGGCCCTGGGAAACCCTGCTGACAGAGTCCTCAAAAAGAATAAGAGACTGCTGTATGGCTTGGGGCTCAGACTGCTGGCCTGATTTGCAAGGGGGTGAGGTGAAAGACGGTTGGACATTGGCTGCAGGTGCCAACTCTGACCTTTCTGCAGTAGACTGGGTGGGAGACAATGTGAAGGAACTGGAGGCACTGTCAGCAGCAAACCAATCTACTATCGCCTCAACTTGTTCTGGCCTCATCACTTCTAGGGGCGTTTGATGCCCTACCAAATACTGATGCAGGTTCTGTCGCCTACTCACACTTGAGGAAGGTGTTTCACTTGTGCGTGTAGCTGGCACAGATCGACCACGTCCTCTCCTTGCAACAGGAGCTCTACCAGCAGCACCACGACCCAGGCCACGGCCCTTATTTGACGGTCTCCTCATATTTCTGTAATTTAAGATCTTGCCCTAGAAAGGTTTTTATTGAATAGCGGAATAGGAAATATGATCCAAAAAAGTGTATGTATATCACACGTACACAACCACACTAGGCCCCAATTACTATTGTTTGTACCCCTAAAAGGCTAGATGAGGAGTAGGGGGGGTATGGAACAGGCAGCACCCTCAAATCTTCAGAAGTATGAGATGAACCCCAAAAACTTGGAAAGGTGGATCTCTCTCACACGTACCAACACAGACTATCCCCCAATTTAACTGATCCCCAAAGGTTTTTGATTAAATAGCGGAATAGAAAATATGATCCAAAAAAAGTGTATGTATATCACACGTACACAACCACACTAGGCCCCAATTACTATTGTTTGTACCCCTAAAAGGCTAGATGAGGAGTAGGGGGAGTATGGAACAGGCAGCACCCTCAAACCTTCAGAAGTATGAGATGAACCCCAACAACTTGGAAAGGTGGATCTCTCTCACACGTACCAACACAGACTATCCCCCAATTTAACTGATCCCCAAAGGTTTTTGATTAAATAGCGGAATAGAAAATATGATCCAAAAAAAGTGTATGTATATCACACGTACACAACCACACTAGGCCCCAATTACTATTGTTTGTACCCCTAAAAGGCTAGATGAGGAGTAGGGGGAGTATGGAACAGGCAGCACCCTCAAACCTTCAGAAGTATGAGATGAACCCCAACAACTTGGAAAGGTGGATCTCTCTCACACGTACCAACACAGACTATCCCCCAATTTAACTGATCCCCAAAGGTTTTTGATTAAATAGCGGAATAGAAAATATGATCCAAAAAAAGTGTATGTATATCACACGTACACAACCACACTAGGCCCCAATTACTATTGTTTGTACCCCTAAAAGGCTAGATGAGGAGTAGGGGGGGTATGGAACAGGCAGCACCCTCAAACCTTCAGAAGTATGAGATGAACCCCAACAACTTGGAAAGGTGGATCTCTCTCACACGTACCAACACAGACTATCCCCCAATTTAACTGATCCCCAAAGGTTTTTGATTAAATAGCGGAATAGAAAATATGATCCAAAAAAAGTGTATGTATATCACACGTACACAACCACACTAGGCCCCAATTACTATTGTTTGTACCCCTAAAAGGCTAGATGAGGAGTAGGGGGGGGTATGGAACAGGCAGCACCCTCAAATCTTCAGAAGTATGAGATGAACCCCAAAAACTTGGAAAGGTGGATCTCTCTCACACGTACCAACACAGACTATCCCCCAATTTAACTGATCCCCAAAGGTTTTTGATTAAATAGCGGAATAGAAAATATGATCCAAAAAAAGTGTATGTATATCACACGTACACAACCACACTAGGCCCCAATTACTATTGTTTGTACCCCTAAAAGGCTAGATGAGGAGTAGGGGGGGTATGGAACAGGCAGCACCCTCAAACCTTCAGAAGTATGAGATGAACCCCAACAACTTGGAAAGGTGGATCTCTCTCACACGTACCAACACAGACTATCCCCCAATTTAACTGATCCCCAAAGGTTTTTGATTAAATAGCGGAATAGAAAATATGATCCAAAAAAAGTGTATGTATATCACACGTACACAACCACACTAGGCCCCAATTACTATTGTTTGTACCCCTAAAAGGCTAGATGAGGAGTAGGGGGGGTATGGAACAGGCAGCACCCTCAAACCTTCAGAAGTATGAGATGAACCCCAACAACTTGGAAAGGTGGATCTCTCTCACACGTACCAACACAGACTATCCCCCAATTTAACTGATCCCCAAAGGTTTTTGATTAAATAGCGGAATAGAAAATATGATCCAAAAAAAGTGTATGTATATCACACGTACACAACCACACTAGGCCCCAATTACTATTGTTTGTACCCCTAAAAGGCTAGGAGTAGGGGGAGTATGGAACAGGCAGCACCCTCAAACCTTCAGAAGTATGAGATGAACCCCAACAACTTGGAAAGGTGGATCTCTCTCACACGTACCAACACAGACTATCCCCCAATTTAACTGATCCCCAAAGGTTTTTGATTAAATAGCGGAATAGAAAATATGATCCAAAAAAAGTGTATGTATATCACACGTACACAACCACACTAGGCCCCAATTACTATTGTTTGTACCCCTAAAAGGCTAGATGAGGAGTAGGGGGAGTATGGAACAGGCAGCACCCTCAAATCTTCAGAAGTATGAGATTGTGTTCACTGTACCCCACAAAGATTGAGTTCACTGCACCCCACAATGATTGTGTTCACTGCACCCCACAAAGATTGTGTTCACTGCACCTCACAAAGATTGTGTTCACTGTACCCCCCAAAGATTGTGTTCACTGCACCCCACAAAGATTCTGTTCACTGTACCCCACAAAGATTGTGTTCACTGCACCCTAAAAGGATGTTGTTCACTGCACCCCACAAAGATTGTGTTCACTGCACCCTAAAAGGATGTTGTTCACTGCACCCCAAAAAGATTGTGTTCACTGTATCCCCCCAAAGATTGTGTTCACTGCACCCCACAAAGATTGTGTTCACTGCACCCCAAAAAGATTGTGTTCACTGTACCCCCCAAAGATTGTGTTCACTGCACCCCAAAAAGATTGTGTTCACTGTACCCCCCAAAGATTGTGTTCACTGCACCCCACAAAGATTCTGTTCACTGTACCCCACAAAGATTGTGTTCACTGCACCCCAAAAAGATTGTGTTCACTGTACCCCCCCAAAGATTGTGTTCACTGCACCCCACAAAGATTCTGTTCACTGCACCCCACAAAGGATTTTGTTCACTGCACCCCAAAAAGATTGTGTTCACTGCACCCCAAAAAGGATTTTGATCACTGCACCCCAAAAAGGATGTTGTTCACTGCACCCCAAAAATGATTTTGTTCACTCCACCCCAAAAAGATTGTGTTCACTGCACCCCACAAAGATTGTGTTCACTGCACCCCAAAAAGATTGTGTTCACTGTACCCCCCAAAGATTGTGTTCACTGCACCCCACAAAGATTCTGTTCACTGTACCCCACAAAGATTGTGTTCACTGCACCCCAAAAAGATTGTGTTCACTGCACCCCAAAAAGGATGTTGTTCACTGCACCCCAAAAAGGATGTTGTTCACTCCACCCCAAAAAGATTGTGTTCACTGCACCCCACAAAGATTGTGTTCACTGCACCCCAAAAAGATTGTGTTCACTGCACCCCAAAAATGATTTTGTTCACTGCACCCCAAAAAGGATTTTGTTCACTGCACCCCAAAAAGGATGTTGTTCACTCCACCCCAAAAAGATTGTGTTCACTGCACCCCAAAAAGATTGTGTTCACTGCACCCCACAAAGGATTTTGTTCACTGCACCCCAAAAAGATTGTGTTCACTGCACCCCAAAAAGGATGTTGTTCACTGCACCCCAAAAAGGATTTTGTTCACTGCACCCCAAAAAGATTGTGTTCACTGCACCCCACAAAGGATTTTGTTCACTGCACCCCACAAAGATTGTGTTCACTGCACACCAAAAAGGATTGTGTTCACTGCACCCCAAAAAGATTTTGTTCACTGCACCCCAAAAAGATTGTGTTCACTGCAGCCCAAAAAGATTGTGTTCACTGCAGCCCAAAAAGATTGTGTTCACTGCAGCCCAAAAAGATTGTGTTCACTGCAGCTCACACACAGAAAAATGGATGTGGATCACTGACACCTGCCTATCTCCAATCCCACACCACACAGCAATATCGATTGTAGTTTGTAGAACACAGTTTCCCTAAAATTCAGCAGACTCTGTCCCTAACAGGATTGAGAAGAAATCGTAGATCAGGATTGAGTGCAAATTCACCCCACCCCCCACACAGCAATATCGATTGTAGTTTGTAGAAGACACTGACCCTATAATTCAGCAGACTCTATCCCTAAAATGCCTACAACTCGCCCTGCCTAAACACTCCGACCTGTCCCTCAATTCTATCCGGACACAAATGGTTTTTTCCTGCCTATCTTTCCCTAATCAGCAGCCAGCACATTGATGTGTGCTCTGTCCCTTAGCTAAGCAGCAGAATGACGCTGCTGCGGCGGCTGCCTCGAACTTATAAAGACTTGGTCACATGCTTCAGACGGCCAATCACAGCTACTAAGACATTTGCAGGCATGGCTGGGATGGCTTAAGGCACACCAGTTAAACGATTGTTGATTGGCTGTTGAAAGCCCGCCATGAAAAGAGCGCCAAAGCATGCAAAACCCGGAAATAAAACGACCGAACACGGATTTTTACCCGAACATACAGTAAAGTGTCCGTGTCCGTGTTCGGGTAAAAAAAATCCAATTATTCGGTACGAACACGAATAATACAGTCCGTGTTCGCTCAACACTACTGAGGAGCAACCCGGGCATGACGTCATCCACTCGGGAAGTCTCGACCTGAAGTGAGGCTTGGGCCGCAGGTGGAACATAGGTGGAGAGGAGAGATGCAGGGGGAGGTCACTGTGGTCCTGATGACACGTTTTGGGCATGGCCCTTTGTCAAGTATATATATATATATATATATATATATATATATATATATACACTGAAAAGTAGGATTTTATAATTAGCATTCATTCATAAAGCAATTGAGATCAATTCAGGCCTTCTGGTTGGAGGGAATTTATCAGGAAGATCCACTTAGTTTCATTCTGCAAAACCATAATCCTTTTTTTGTCGACCCTCTAATGTCCTTTTATTATATCAATACCATAGAAGTTCATGACCATGGGGTCTCTATGGTGGACTTTCATAAAACCTTTTTTTTATATTATTGATGTGTTCTCTAATTCTAACATACAATGGTCTGGTAGTCCTACCCACGTATTGATATTTGCATGGACATTCAATGACATAAGTTACATGCCTGCTTGTGTAGGATATCATGTCCATGATCTTATATTCTTTTCCCATCACAGTGGATCTAAAAGTCTTTTTTTCTTCCTTGGTTGTTTTTGGCTCTTTCTGCACGGTAAGTATTTTTGGCACCTGAAAAAACCTTCAGGTTAGGAAATTTTTTATTGTTTTTGGGGGTGTAACAGGAGTCACTTTGGTTTGGGGCCCGTGAAACCCAGCTTACCTTAGAGAGGTTGGGAAATCCCTGTCTCAGCTCAGCTCAGCTCCAATTGTTAATTGGAACACCTATGGTCTCTGCTAGCAAACCCTTGTGGGAGGTGTTTATTCTTGTTTTATTGTGTCCTTTGTATTTAATGTTGTAGAAACCGAACAGTCTAGTAATCCAGTCTGGTTTATGTGCTGAGTTAATTACCATGTTAATTATAACACTGTCTAGGTAGGTGTGGATTCCCATTCACATATTGTTTGTGTCCAGATGGCTAGGTAATTAGCTCAGGTTAATTATGTTTCTGTGTGCAGTTTGTATTGTTAGGGTAATCTGATCGGGGGGATGTCCTGCGTGTAGTATATATTCTGTGTGAGTTTGTACAATAAACAGTTCCAGATCTCAAACAAGCTATTGTCAGCTAGACTTGTATGTAGGGCAGTCATAATATCTGTTATCTATGTTCAAGAGTGGAGGAAGCGGTATACTGACTGAAGCACACAAGCACACTGTGGGTCGGTTCCCCTACAGGGGGTTCTAACACATTGTGAACCAATTTGTTCCGAAGCGTAGGAGCTCTCCTATGGATAAAGTGAGGCCTATGTGGGAGTTTTCCTTCGAGTGTGTTATTCGACCCTAAAATAGGCCAGTGCTTCTTCATTATACTCTCCACTTTCTTGCATTGCCTGCTGAAACCAGTAAGAAATGCAAATTCCATGTTGTTTGTTCTTTTCACTTTGTTATCCCTCAGAAGTGTGTCCCTATCCATATTTTTGATCTTTTCTTTTAGATGTACCAGTTCCTTCCTTTTGTACCCTTTCTCTACAAATCTTTGGATCAGGACCTCCGATTGTTCTTTACAGTCTTTTTATTTGCTGAAATTCCTATGGATCCTCATGAGCTGTCCCTTGGGTACATTCCCTGTCCATTTAGGGCGATAGCAACTTTTTGTGGGGCTGTACTCATTCCTATGGTTTTGTTTGAAAAAGGTCCTTGTCCCCAGCTGGCCGTTTTCTTTAAATATCTGTAGGTCTAAATAGTCAATACTGTCTTGTTTCCAACTTCCTTCAAAAGAGATACCATATTTATGGTACGGTAGAGCTCTTTTAGAGATCTCTCTGTACCACTCCAGACCAATACAATATCATCGATATATCGTCTATAGAATTTTAAATTAGGCCTTTCTACCCTATATATTTGTTTTTCCTCCCATTTGTTCATGAATAGGTTTGGTACACTAGGTACATATCTTGCTCCAGTGGCAACTCCTTTTTTTTTTTTTTTTTTTTATAAAAAGAGATTTTTATTACTTTACAATAAAAACACACTAACACTTAGTATTTTTACTCTGAAATGCCTTAACAGTAAAAGACTTAGAAGATTCAAGAATTGCATAATGTTCATAACAGTAGTACCCATTAGTTACAGTTTAGCAGCGTAATTGTCCAATATTATAACGATGCATAGTATGCAGCAGTCTATGCTATAAAGTGCCATATAACCAAGGATGACAGCCATGTCACCTCAGTTGTAATGCATAAAAAGTCATACCATGTGTCAGGTCTATTCTGTATAGACATCACACTATCAGAACAAACTGCATTACATGTGCCTACATCCTTCACAGCTCAGCTTGCAATAAAGCAATTTATAAATTACAAGTACCCATAAACCTATATATGAAAAAATAAAAAAACACGTCACTAAAAGCAGTGTGATGTTGTGAGTGAATCAGTGCCACGTGGCCACTCCTTTTGTCTGGACATAATGATCACCTTAATGCCAGAAGTAATTGCTATTCATGGCCATCTCGAGTCCTTCCAATATGTACTCTATTTGTTGCTGCTTTAGATCCATGTGCTTATGTAATGCCCATTCTGTGCTTTTCAAATCATCCCTCTGTACAATGTTTGTATATAATGAATTTACATCAGTCGTTACTAGAAAATCTTCTTCCACCTCCTGTATATCCCTCAGTTCTGAAATCAATTGCTTACTATCTTTCAAGAAGTATTTTTCATTTACAAACCAGTGGTTGCAGAAATGTGTCCAAATATTCCCCAAGCCTTAGCCCCAAGCAAATCGGGAATTGATCCCACTAATAATTGGCCTTCCCGGAGGTTTCTCTTGATTTTTGGGTCCAGCCACGTAGACCTACGTCACTGGACTGCTAGTGTTTCTGACGGCAAGCGCGTGCCACCAGAGCCGCGCTACTGCTGTGTTTAGACATGGCGGGAGTCTGGCCACGGGAGGAGCAGCTCCGATTGCCGCTGCCCTCCCCCAATCGTCAGGGAAACGGAGAGAAGACCCGCCTCCTTATGTAAACAAAGCAGACGGATCTTCTCAGTGACAAACAGGAAGAGATCAGCAGATTCAGCATAGCTAAACCTGCAATCTCTGTGTCTGTCACAGAACCCCCTTGTCCCCCCCCCCCCACACACGTCAGTAAGCATGAGGCTCACATTTAACCCATTGATCACCCATAGTGTTAACCTCTTCCCTGCCAGTGTCATTATTACAGTAACAGTGCATATTTTTAGCACTGATTACTGTAGTAATGTCACTGGTCCCCCCAAAAGTATCAAAAATGTCAGTTATCGGTCCGATCTGTCCGCTGCAATGTCGCAGTCCCGCAAAAAATTGCAGATCGCTGCTATTACTAGTAAAAAAAAATAAATAAAAATGACATAAATCTTTCCCGTAGTTAGTAGAGGCAATAACTTTTGCGCAAACCAATCAAAATACGCTTATTGTGATTTTTTTTACCAAAAATATGTAGCAGAAAACAAATTGGTCAAAAATGTTAAAAAATTTGGATTTTTAAATTTTTTTTTGGGAATGTCATATTGCAGAATGTGAAAAATGTTGTTTTTTTTTTTTTCAAAATTGCCGCTATTTTTTTGTTTATAGTGCAAAAATTTAAAATCGCATAGGTGATCAAATAAAACCAAAAGAAAGCTCTATTTGTGGAAAAAAAAGGACGTAAATTTTTTTTGGGTACAGCGTCGCATGAACGCGCAATTGTCCGTTAAAGTAACGCACTGCCGAATCGCAAAATAGGGCCTAGTCAGAAAGGGGGCAAATCTTTTCGGGGCTAAAGTGGTTAAAAAAAATGCCTTTCCCTAAAATTTTCTTCTTCTTTTTCTTTGTCCCCCCTCATTTTCCTCTGGTCCAGTTCCTCTTTCCCACAGCCTCTCTGTTGGCTCCAGGTGATTTCCCTGTTGGCTTGATAATAGGGTCGTTGAGGTTGCCATGTGTTCTGCCACCATTTGTTTCTTGGAGGGCCCCCTCCTTGATAGGGTCTGGGTGGCTCCCCCTCTGTTCCTTCCAAAAGGAAGGAACTGGTACATTTAAAAGAAAAGATAGCAGGTACCTACTTTTGACAGGTAACCGCTCCTACTTCTGCTCAAATGGCCTAGGTGGTCTGAGCAGAAGTTCTCCTCTCCCTCCCTGCAATCTTCTGGGCCACGTCACCATTTCCAGAAGATTGCCAGACCATTCAGGAAGCGCAGCATGACTCGCGCATGCACAATGCACACTGGGCTGTGTAACTGCAAGTTGTCCCAGCTGGATGCCCACAGTTGTAATGCCGGTGCTGGGGAGAGAAGGTGAGAATTAAGGGTTCAGGCAGCCACATCGCTGGATCCTTGGACAGGCGAGTGTCTGTTTATTAAAAGTCAGCAGGTACACTTTTTGTAGTTGCTGACTTTTAATAAACACAAAAATGACTGAAGCTCCTCTTTAACTACAGCAGATAAAAAATCAGGTCTCCTGCCCTGCCAGATATGGCTGTGTGATGTACCTTGAATATAAAAACAAATACTTTGGCAGGTAGAACTTGATCTCAGATACTGTACCTGTATGTGTTTTTTTCTGTGCATTTAGTGTGTTTGCCTTGAGTTCAACTTTGTACTGAGTACAGCAAACAATCAGAATTTAATCTGCCGATGTCAGCCAAAAACAAGATGGTTTCTGCTCAGTTGCTTTAGGATACAATGTTACAATAAAACTCATTTTTAAGAAAATAACTGTTTTTTGAATAAGGCCAAATGTCCGGAATTACACCTTCATACTACATCTAAGACATCATTCACATTCTATTCCCACATTCAGATATCCTAATAAAACCTGAAAAAAGAGCATTTAATGAAATCTTTGTCTCAGCTTCCTTATATCCTAAAGAAGCTCTGGCAAGAGACTCAGTTCTTTTGCATCGCTTGCATTTACATATAGCCACATAGAACATATTAAAGAGATTTGTGCCAACATCTTTCCAGCATTCATTATGCAGTAATGCATTTTTGTCCAATTTTAATATAGTCAAGACCTAACCCTCTGAGCTCTCCCACAGTGTCTACTGTGATCAGAAAGCCAATAACTGATTTACTGATTTTAATTCCTTATTGTCTTTTTTAAAACCTGACAGTGAAAGAATGATAATTAATATCATATAATGAAATGTAGCTGATCTGGTGCCACATAACTCCTCATCATAAATAAACATGAAATGGCAGTATAGCATAGGCAGGTATGATCTGCCGATAAATGACTTTACGTCTCAAAATGATGGATGTATGCTGCATGTCCATATCACTTTATGAATAAGTGGAAATTATTCATAAAAGTAAATACACTATGATCGATAATATACTAAGTGAATGTTTAGGATGAGAAGACATTAACAGTTGAAAAACCTTTGTGACTGTGGATATATTTATTCACCAGAAAAAGCCAGAAATAGTGTTCACCTTTTCTGGCCCTGTAAGTCTTTAACAGCTTTGAGGCCTTAGACGTTCAACCATTGGGGTGAAGAGTAATGTACTGTACTTCAAGATATAGGGGAGCATGTGACTCACTCCCTTTCTTGTCATGTGTCAAGGCTGTTTATTAGTGATTAGTCCAACAATGTCACATGTGGGCAGATAGACAATCCACAGACCAGTGTAAGCCCGGGTAAGAAGACCTGGCACTCAATCCCAAAATTCCAAAAGTGTTCAGCAGGCCAGTGATATGTGCAAGCCACTCATGTTATTCCACATCAAACTCACCAACTATATCTTTATTGAACTGATTTTGTGCACAGGGGTACAGCCATTCTGAAATGGAAAATTTATAAATGTGAAAAATTTTCTGCCCTGTGTATAAACCACCTATTACTCAACTCTATATACTATAGGAAGCAGCTGGCACCACTATGCATCCAGTATAGTCACAAAAAAGTGCAGCTCTCTCCTTTAATAAAGTGCATTCAAATTATAGTGCATAAATAAATATCTGAAAACAGTGTAAAAATCATCTATATATAATACATTTACGTGAGTCCATCTTTTCTTTCAAATATATATAGACAGTCAATCAATAAATGATTCAATGTCCGTGAAAAAAAAGTTGCAGTCCAATACACCAGAAACTCTTCAGTAATTGCCTCTGATCACCACAGTGCCCTTCACTCCACCTATTGGTGTCTTCTCACCTGCTTGAATGGGCCTCACTAATTAACCGCTTGCCGACCACCCACAGTAATATTACTGCGGCAGAGCAGCTCCCCTGCGTCCAGTCACGTAGTACTACGTGACTGGAGTGCATGTGGTCTCGGTGGCGCACGCTCTCTGCCGGAGCCTCGCCCTGCTGTGTTTAGACACAGCAAGAGAGGGGCTGCGGAAGGAGAGGCAGTGATTGCCGCCTTCTTCCCACGATCGTCCAGTAAACGGAGAGAAGACCCTCCTGCTTATGTAAACAAAGCAGGTGGATCTTCTGTGAGACAGGCAGGGACAGATCAGCAGTTTCAGCTAAATTGCGCCTCAACCCGGCGTGTGTAAACGACAGCGTGCGAGGTGTAGCCACAAACTACAGGAGCGATCCTCTTGTGGCTGCACCATTAGGTAAGTTTCAGAGCCAGGCATTGTTACTTTGTATATACATGTATTTTCTGGCACATATGTGTCCAGAATTATGTATACACTTTGTTTACTTTTCTAAACAGATTTACCATTTTCTCATTTAGACACCTTATGGCATTACATTAAAGTCCTCTGCATATCAGCTGGGAACCTGTCCCTTCGGTCCACCGTTCCTCTGTCCATTTTACCAGGAACACCCAGAGGACTTTGAATGGGTCCTACAGTACACCTGAATTATACGATCTGATTGGGTATGTCACACCATTCGATAAAATTGTGGATAATTGGAAGGGTACCGTTTTTCCTCCCCCATTCCAAACATATATTCAGACATATCCTTTCTTATATTTATAGATGCAATAGAGATTGCCTGTTGAAACCCAATACATGGTAACAGAACCACATATAATTTCTACTAACCCTAGTATTTGGGCTCTGTTGCAGCACTAGGTATGCTCTCCTTATTACATGCAAATTTCCTTCAATCTTCCTTGTTTGAATAATTCTATACATTTAAGAGCATGCCCTTTTCAGGTGTTGGTGTTTCTCTCTGACCTTCTTGGGTGTCATTCCATTCTATATGTACACTCTAACTACTCATATACCTGTTCTATTGAACGATAACTATTTAGACACCTTTACCTCTGACACGCTGTCGATGCATGTTGCTATAGCTTCCACACCCGTCGGTGAGACATATGGTTTGGGCACTTTCCTCCCCACGCCCATCGGGGGTTCCTTGGGCCCTTCGGGGTGGTGCACTGAGACATTAAGCTCTCCCTGCATAAATGTCATCTTTATTGTGATATTATATTGATAATTGACCCTATTATCGTTATACAGGCATACTCAGGAAAAACAAGTGTCATAGCACAAATTAGTATATACCCCTGAAGAAGCAGTAGGACAAAACTGCGAAACATGTCGGGTTCTTCCGGTAGTCATTTCGGACGTACTAATTACTGAGAACTCCTCTATATACAGTGTCTTGCAAAATTATTCGGCCCTCTTGAACTTTGCGACCTTTTGCCACATTTCAGGCTTCAAACATAAAGATATAAAACTGTAATTTTTTGTGAAGAATCAACAACAAGTGGGACACAATCATGAAGTGGAACGAAATTTATTGGATATTTCAAAATTTGTTAACAAATAAAAAACTGAAAAATTGGGCGTGCAAAATTATTCAGCCCCTTTACTTTCAGTGCAGCAAACTCTCTCCAGAAGTTCAGTGAGGATCTCTGAATGATCCAATGTTGACCTAAATGACTAATGATGATAAATAGAATCCACCTGTGTGTAATCAAGACTCTGTATAAATGCACCTGCACTGTGATGGTCTCAGAGGTCCATTTAAAGCGCAGAGAGCATCATGAAGAACAAGGAACACACCAGGCAGGTCCGAGATACTGTTGTGGAGAAGTTTAAAGCCGGATTTGGATACAAAAAGATTTCCCAAGCTTTAAACATCCCAAGAAGCACTGTGCAAGCGATAATATTGAAATGGAAGGAGTATCAGACCACTGCAAATCTACGAAGACCTGGCCGTCCCTCTAAACTTTCAGCTCATACAAGGAGAAGACTGATCAGAGATGCAGCCAAGAGGCCCATGATCACTCTGGATGAACTGCAGAGATCTACAGCTGAGGTGGGAGACTCTGTCCATAGGACAACAATCAGTCGTATACTGCACAAATCTGGCCTTTATAGAAGAGTGGCAAGAAGAAAGCCATTTCTTAAAGATATCCATACAAAGTGTTGTTTAAAGTTTGCCACAAGCCACCTGGGAGACACACCAAACATGTGGAAGAAGGTGCTCTGGTCAGATGAAACCAAAATCAAACTTTTTGGCAACAATGCTAAACGTTATGTTTGGCGTAAAAGCAACACAGCTCATCGCCCTGAACACACCATCCCCACTGTCAAACATGGTGGTGGCAGCATCATGGTTTGGGCTTTTTTTCAGCAGGGACAGGGAAGATGGTTTAAAATTGATGGGAAGATGGATGGAGCCAAAATACAGGACCATTCTGGAAGAAAACCTGATGGAGTCTGCAAAAGACCTGAGACGGAGATTTGTCTTCCAACAAGACAATGATCCAAAACAAAACAAAATCTACAATGGAATGGTTCACAAATAAACATATCCAGGTGTTAGAATGGCCAAGTCAAAGTCCAGACCTGAATCCAATCGAGAATCTGTGGAAAGAACTGAAAACTGCTGTTCACAAACACTCTCCATCCAACCTCACTGAGCTCGAGCTGTTTTGCAAGGAGGAATGGGCAAAAATGTCAGTCTCTCGATGTGCAAAACTGATAGAGACCTACCCCAAGCGACTTACAGCTGTAATCGCAGCAAAAGGTGGCGCTACAAGAAGAAGGTGCTCTGGTCAGATGAAACCAAAATCAAACTTTTTGGCAACAATGCTAAACGTTATTTTTGGCGTAAAAGCAACACAGCTCATCACCCTGAACACACCATCCCCACTGTCAAACATGGTGGTGGCAGCATCATGGTTTGGGCTTTTTTTCAGCAGGGACAGGGAAGATGGTTTAAAATTGATGGGAAGATGGATGGAGCCAAAATACAGGACCATTCTGGAAGAAAACCTGATGGAGTCTGCAAAAGACCTGAGACGGAGATTTGTCTTCCAACAAGACAATGATCCAAAACAAAACAAAATCTACAATGGAATGGTTCACAAATAAACATATCCAGGTGTTAGAATGGCCAAGTCAAAGTCCAGACCTGAATCCAATCGAGAATCTGTGGAAAGAACTGAAAACTGCTGTTCACAAACACTCTCCATCCAACCTCACTGAGCTCGAGCTGTTTTGCAAGGAGGAATGGGCAAAAATTTCAGTCTCTCGATGGGCAAAACTGATAGAGACATACCCCAAGCGACTTACAGCTGTAAGACTAATACATTATCATCATTAGTCATTTAGGTCAACATTGGATCATTCAGAGATCCTCACTGAACTTCTGGAGAGTGTTTGCTGCACTGAAAGTAAAGGGGCTGAATAATTTTGCACGCCCAATTTTTCAGTTTTTTATTTGTTAACAAAGTTTAAAATATCCAATAAATTTCATTCCACTTCATGATTGTGTCCCACTTGTTGTTGATTCTTCACAAAAAATTACAGTTTTATATCTTTATGTTTGAAGCCTGAAATGTGGCAAAAGGTCGCAAAGTTCAAGGGGGCCGAATACTTTTGCAAGGCACTGTACTCCTTTATTTATAATGTTCTGTGTATTTTTTGTACGGTATTTTAACCTTTGGATTAATAAAATCTATACATTTTAACGTATTTATTCTTTCTATTTATGTATTACTCTACTGTTATAGCTAAATACCATTGAAAAATCCCAACAGCCCTCACATTTTCCATTTCCTCCTATTCTGGTCTATATGGTTCTAGGAAGGATTCTTCCCTCTATTTCTTTAGTAGACAGGCCCCGTCACCTGGGCTTGCCTCTCTCTCTCTTTGGGTTCTTTCCCATCATTTACAATATGACTACAAGGGATGTCGGTACAATTTAAAAATAATTAATTATTACAAACACATTTCTACTTGCTCTTACGTTTGGCAATGTGTTCTGAAGAGTCAGCATGTCAATGTAATGTTATATGTCACTGTCATCTCTGAAGAACATCAGTAAAGAGCAGAAAATATACTTCTTGTGTGAACATTATTTTCTTAATGAATATAGAGGCTCATGGCCAGGAATGTCATGGGTGGATCTATGGTCAGGAGTTGGGAACAATTATAGCGAAAGCTTCTGTCTACAATCAGTGGGTCGCTGTGCTATCCAAGAAGTGGAGCGGGGTCTCTAGTCAGAGCTGAGTCTTACCGCCACCAGCTATCTATCTCTGATAGAAACTCCTTGTCCTAGGAACTTTGGGTGGGAAGCAGAGCAGCTGCAGTTACCAATACAGGGCAGAGTTGCCAGAGTTATTGGCATTGAAAGCCTGCAAAAAGTCACCAAAAATGTGCTGGGTGGGCTAGGGCAGCAGGGCAGGGCAATGCAACCTGTAAAAGCTGGCACAGAGTGGTACATGCTCTAGGAACCAGGACAAATGTTGGCTACATTGACACAGTTTGAGTCTATAGTATAACAAGCATAATCTAACTGAGAACTATTTATTAGAATAATACTCTTAAAGACAACATCAGACAAACAACTAAAAAATATAGCTGAAATGTGTATTTAGGAACGTGTTTACTTGCCAGTAATGAACACACTTTCATGACCCCCCAGCCCTGCAGTGCCCAATGGCCTGACAGCAAAAGGTGGGTGATAACACTGTTGAGAATCTGCCTCCAATCTGGACTAGTAGAGAATCTCCCCAAACTGATGACAACCACTCCGAGCTCACTTCTTCCTCCATGTTCATCCAAGTAACCCCCCTTTTTTTCTCAACAGCTTGCCAGATTAGGACTTCATTTATTAAATGATTTCAAACTGCAGCTGGTGTGTTTAATTTCAGGTAGTTAATCTGGCTGAAAAAAACATGATAATTAAATTTGTAAGAATGCATAAGCTAACCAAGTTTTTATTTTCATACTTCCTAGCAGTTGGTCATTCATTCAGGCCAAGTCTGATATTTGGTTTTCATTGTTTTTTTACAAGTCATAGTAAAAAACTGCCATTGGAAAAAAAAAAAATGTTTTTACATTTTTAATTTGGTTTATTGACTAAATTTTGCTTTACCCACAATGTCTATTCTGTAAGGTCAGCAGGTTACAGAATTTAACATTGCACTTTAAATGCATAATTTACTTTGTCTTTCCGTGACCCTTTGATGACTCTTTTCAGCCATAAAGTCATTGATTGTGTGTCCTTTCCTTTAGCTTCCGTAAATCTTCTAAATAAGATCCTAAATTACTAAATGTAAATTAAGTGTGTAAGCGACTTTAAAGTTGAGACAAAAAATAATTGCCTGCATAGAGGCTTGGCAGCCTTTTTAATTATTGCATGCACTTATTTAATGCTTAGGCAAAGAAGAAATATAATATTAATATACTATACAAATGGAACATATTTTAAATCCACTCTAACAGAATTATCCATGTAAAATGTAATGTTGCAGGTAGCAAGGTCACATAAAGGATAAATGAATATGTAACTAAAACGAATAGTACAGAATAATGTTTGTGTCATCTTAAATGGCTATTTGACTTAACAAACATTTTTACACAATACTACCTATTGCAAAAATATGCAAAAAGGAATTTTGCATTGGAGGATAGTTGGCTAAATGTTTATTCACTGCTTTTATACTGTTGTTTTTTATATTTTATAGTTTAGGTTTCAGGGTATTTGGAAGGTTGATCTTAAGCCACACCTACCATACACTGACAAACCCTGGCCACCGACACTAGCTGAAATCCTCCCCCCACAATATAGCTCTATCCGTTTTCCATCTGGCTGCTGAATGTAGAAAAAGTGGGTGTCACTAAAAAACATTACAAACCTGGATAATTTACCCAGTTTGCTACTGGAGCATTTTTTTTTCTTTTTTTTTTCATACATGTTAAAATCTGCATTTTTGTAACTAGAAAATTACTTAACATCCGGACAAATATTATATGTTTTATGAACATAGAGGCCCCGTTGAATACAAAGATTGTAACTGGGATTTTTAGGTTGTACAATAATTGCAAAATGTTTTGTCTGAAAAATACACTAAAATGAATTTTGGTGCATACCAACGCAATATTATCTCAAATCTTACCAAATTTATCAAGCCTTTATGCCTGCAAAATGGCAAAAAAATGATGGTACCCAAAATTATCAATATGCAGTGCGTTAAATGCCTCTAAAGCTCATTAATTTAGAGTAAATGAGGGACCTAGAATTATTTCTTTCACTCCAGCTTGAGCAGCGATACCCAATATGTGTTATGCATTCACAAGTGGGATGTAAGCACATTTGTGTTAGCATGTGTGTTAGTGGGGCAACAGGATACTCTTACTTTTTTTTTTTTTTACTCATTTTAATATATATTATTTTAACATTTTTTTTTTCTTTTACATGACTTTAATGTTATCAAAAGGGGGCTAACAAATGCCTTTTGAAAAAGCATAGGGCAGATGACAAGTACTCTTTATGGAAACATTAGGGGTCTTGCTGATTGTTCCAGCCAATCAAAATCAAACTGTAAAAGAACCGGTGTTCACCCTGATGTTGATCACTTCCGGGCTCACACTTCACAGAGGACATTAAGAAATAGGTAGCATTCCGATGTTATTTAGGTTATTTAGTGTGTGTGTGTGTGTGTGTGTGTGTGGGAGGGGGGGGTGTTGGGTTTGGAAGGAGGGTGTTGTGGCACCTGGCGAGTCCTGTAAAATTGATCTGGTGGTTAAGGAATATATAGAACGTAATGATTTTGGTGGTTTTCCAATCTTTTTACAATGTATATATATGATTGCAGAGATTCTTAAATGCAGCTTATTGAAGCTCTCCTCATAGCTAGGCCTAGTAATAGACTGATAAGAGGTCTCCAAACAAAAGGAAATGCAAGTTCAGTGAAATCTTCTTTATGGTAGTATAATTCTTGAAGAATGAATGGTGACACTTAATTGAAAGACACGTTGCTTCTGGTACAGGGAATCTCATGAATCATCTATGCGGCCACGTAGATGAAATTGTATTTATATCCCCCCTTATAAGTGGTTATGATTTTATTGTTATTGAATGTAAACCTTTCCCTTTTATGTCTTGTAGGTCAATGACCAGACCTTGTTCATTTGTCCTCCAACTACATCACTGGTATTAGTTTATTTAACTATAGCATTACATGTATATATATAAAGTTAAGCAGTTAGAATTTATGAAGTACAAAGTGGAAATTTGAATAACTTATACTGCATAGCTAGTATCAAACTGATTAAATAAAAAGATTACATTGATATGATTGGTTAACTTAAAGTGGATCTATACTGTATTAAGCAACTGTATTAAGCACTCCCTCTACTCTGACCCTTAGGACATTGATAATGTGATCCCAACCTTCTGTGCCTTTTTAGTCCTACATTTGCATGGGTGACTAGCGCGGTGCAAATGAACATGGCAGGAATCTGCTGATTCCTGCAGCTGTTTCAGCCCCCATTAGGTTGCTACCTGTGGCCATTGAGTCCTGTACACTACAATGACAGGTCAGCGGCAGCCACAGCTATCCATCGCTGTCTGCCCAGCCAGCAATTACCTTCAGTTTCACACAAAGTGGCTTGCCTGAGAGCAGTGGGAACCATTGGCTCCTACTGCTGTCAGTCAAATCCAATGAGGAGGGAGCAGAGGGTGGGGCTGAGCCACATGCACGCATCCTCGGCTTGGTAATGAGACTGCATGTGTACCACTGTGGAAAGCAGCTTTCTATGGTGGCTAATGCAGAAGAGGAGCAGCCTGGAGCACCGATGGGGGACCCCAGAATAGGAGGTTTGGGGTTACTCTGTGCAATACTATTTCACAGAGCAGGTAAGTATAACATTTTTGTAGCACATAATCTTGAAGGAGCCGCTGAGAATATGTCCAGGTCTCCCAATGTAGTACAGAGTCTGCCAGTCACACAAGCACAGTACCAAACACTTTTTAGTATTTATTGCTGAAGAACCCTAATAAGAGAGGGGTTTTGGGTCACAGAATACTCCAAAACATTGACAAACTTCTCACAAACCTTCTCTGTGATAACCTTTCCTGGAGGTAACATGAGATGGCCAGTATATAAAGGACCCTGTAGCAGCAGTCCATATTGCATCCTCTGGCACTTAGTTCCCCTCTGGCACTTGCACAACTATAAGTCCACAGGAAGGTCTTTACTTGCAGTGTCCTAGGGATAAGTCTGCCGCTCAGCACTCATAGGTAGATGCTCAGTTAGGGAAATAAAAGAGCCTCTTCCAGACAAGGACTTCAGGACAGTGCCCTCCAGAAAAAAATACTTTAGCAATCTTCCCCAGGGCCTCAGCCCAGCTCCTGCTGAGGCCCAGACTACACTTTCTGTCTCTCTAGCTATCTCCTAGAGGCAACAGCCCTCCAGGAAAACTGAAACCCACTAGTATAGGAAATGATACTCTGGAAACCTCCTTTCAGGGATTTGGACTTTGGACACCTCCTTTCAGAGATTAGCTGGGGCATGATAAAAATTCAACTGATCATCTGAATCTCCCTGCCCCATGCCCTGGAAACTTCTTTCAGAGGCAGGTGGAAGCAATCAAATTTTCAGCTAAGGAAACCCTGAATAGATCAACTCAATCAATCACTGCTCCATATACTACTATGGAGCAAAAAACAAATTTACCTAGCAGGCTAACTAGAAGAGGTCACTACCAGGGGCCAACTGACAACACTCAGGGCCCTTGGATCAAATAAAGCAAGGGCCCCCTGTCAGGTCCCACCCATGCCTTGCCCCTGACCCCCGCCCTTACATATTGCACAAATGAATAGAAGCAAATACAATACAGTGCCTCCCCTTAGGAGTTTTTGTGTGTGGGATCCTCCCACAATCTCTTCATATTCAACAATAAACAAAATACAGGAAGTGAAGCAAGCAACTCTAATGGGACCTGGAGGGGGGTCTCTCTCTAACAGAGGCCCTCTCTGTGTCTATTCGAGATTCTGTTAGAAAGCATCCCCTCCAGGCCCCATTAGAGACTACAACAGTCTCTCTAACAGAGGCCCTCTCATCGTCCATTAGAGAGTCTCTGTTAGAGAGAGAGACCCCCCCCCCTCCAGGTCCCATTAGAGACTACAAAGGAGTGTAATGGGACCTGGAGGGGTTCTCTTTCTATCAGAGGCCCTCTCTGTGTCCATTAGAGATTCTGTTAGAAAGGGTCCCCTCCAGGCCCCATTAGAAACTACAATAGAATCTAATGAGACCTGTAGGGGGGAGGGGGTCTCTCTCTAACAGTGTCCATTAGGGAGTCTCTGTTAGAGAGAGACCCCCCCTCCAGGACCCATTAGAGACTACAAAGGAGTCTAATAGGACCTGGAGAGGGATCTCTCTAACAGAGGCCCTTTCAGTGTCATTAAATTGTCTGTTAGAAAGAGGCCCCCCCAGGTCCCATTAGAGACTACAAAGGAGCATAATGGGACCTGGAGGGGGGGGGGTCTGTCTCTAACAGTGTCCATTAGACAGTCTGTCAGAAAGCGTCCCCTCCAGGCCCTATTAGAGACTACAGCAGAGTATATTGGGACCTGGAGGAGGCCTCTTTCTAACAGAATGAACAGTAAACACCTTCATTTACTCTAGTCCTTACGGGACCCTCTCCTAGTGCCATGACTCTCACCCCAGCCCCAACCTCTCACAAAGTAGAAAAAAATTTGGCACTGTGTAGCGCTCCTCTTACCTTAACTATGGGTACTGTAGCTGTGGCTGGCTCCCGTGTCATCTGTGGCTAGCTGGCTCCCGGGTCCTCTGTGGCTGGCTCCTGTGGTTGGCTGGCTGGCTGGCACCCTGCTGTGGCTGGTTGGCACCCTGGCCCTGCTCTGGGTGGGTCACAGTGGGTGGCTGGCTCCTGTGGGTGGCTGGCACTCTGCTGTGCCTTGCTAGTTCCCTGGTCACCATGGGTGGCTGGATGGCACCCCGGGTCTGCTGTGGGTGGGTCACTGTGGGTGGCTGGCTCCTGTTGGTGGCTGGCTGGCACCCTGTTGTGACTGACTGGCTCCCTGCTGTGGGTCAATCACAGTGAGGTGCTAGCTGGCACCCTGGCCCTGCTGTGGGTGGCTGTCTCCTGTGGGTGGCAGGCTGGCACCCTGATGTGACTGGCTGTCTCCCTGCTGTAAGTGGGTCACCATGGGTGGCTGGCCGGCACCCTGGCCCTGGTGTGGGTCACGGTGGGTGGCTGGCTGGCACCCTGGCCCTGCTGAGGGTGGGTCACCGACTGTGGGTGGCTGGCTGGCTAGCTGGCACCCTGGCCCTGCTGTTGGTGGGTCATCGACTGTGGGTGGCTGGCTGGCACCCTGGCCCTGCTGTGGCTGGCTGGTGTGTGTCCTCCTCTCCTCTTCTGTGGCCATTTTGGGCACTGCACTGTTTGCCGAGGCGAGGGAGGGACTTGGAGTTCGCGGCTGCCCTATCCGGGTAGAACTAGGTTCGCAGCAGGCCCATTGCATGGAGGGACTGCTGAAAACTGCTGGCTTCTTCTACACCAGCCAGGCCCGAAAAAGATGGTCCCTGCGGGCCCCAGGCTGCAAGTTTTTTGTCCCTGGGCTAGACCCAGTGTTCCAGCAGGTGGACCACGGCCGAATCGACTGACCAGTGTGCATTTATTATTTTTTATCGAGAGCATTGCACCCGCGATCAGTGGTGCTAGCTGTGTTAGCTTCAGCAGTACCATGTTACATGTTACACCCTGAGTGTAACATGTAAAATGTTATAAAAAGTAAACTTATCCTTTAAGCCTGGGGTTAGAATTTACAGGGTCATGTGTTAGGTTACATTTTGGGGTTCAGGTTAAAGTAGAACTAGGCAAATGTTATTTTTTTTCATTTTGGATAGAGTAAGGGAAGGTTATTCTTTGCCATCTGTTACCCATTTGGGCGATTTCTCTTGTTTTGTTATCATTTATTATTTCTTTTAGAATTTAAGTTCTAATGAGAAGGGCCTTCTGATTCCTCCTGTATTAAATTGTATTGTAACTGTACTGTCAGCCCTCACGACGTTGTAAAGTGGTGCACAAACTGTTGGCACTATAAAAATCCCCTATAATAATAATAATTTTATGTCCCATAGCCAAAACAAGAAGTGAGAGGAATTCCCCCAAAGTGAGGGAATTCCTGATTGTAACTGGAACAAGTGTCCCCATTGGAAGATTTCCCCTTTACTACTGTTCTGCAAACAACCCAAAATTTTCAAACTCAGTGGTAATGATAAAAAGAACAAATAGAGAGGGTGAATCTCCCTAATGGGGGCAGAGACAACAGTAATAACCTGATAGTTTTTCTAATACCTCTCTACTCAAACAAAAAGTAAAAAAAAAAAAAAAAAAAAACAGTTTTGCCTTTAGTTATCCTTTAAGTATTAAGAGATGGTGTCAAGGACTACATTTTAGAGTTGAGCTGAAAGAAGGTTAAGTGTTATAGGGTCAGCCTAAAATTTAGGCTGCTACTGGGGGTCAAGACAAATGGAGATATGCTTTTTATGCTTATTTCCAGACCTGAAAACATCAAGCAGAGGACAGTCAATGCAGGAGTCTAATGTCAAAAAAAACAAAACAAGTTTATTATAGATAACAAAATACTCGTATATTCCTACTATCTTGCATTTTGTGTTATATAGTTCTCTTTTTTGTAAAAATAGACGGCTACATAGGAATCCTTACTGCAGCTCAATAAAGAGAATTGATTGACTGCAATCAACACTTGTCCAGCAAACATCTTATAATGTTTTGGCAGAGTTGTATGATTGTTCAAACTTTTACCGAATAGGGAAACCTGGAGCTGTCCCAGGTCCTGAATCTACTACTGCATGAGGAGATATGGAAATCAAGGCTAGAATTAGCAAAACTTTATTGATGGTATTATCTATTTCATGTTTACTGTTCTACTCAACAATATAGCAAGCACAACACAACTAAAATCAAAACCTGCCAAGCTGGTGTACAAATGGCGGTAGTCCTTTGTGGTAGTTAAGCATAGTGTATGGTACCACAGTGGCAGCATAATGATACTAGTAGATGCAGCTATTCTGTTGGTCTATACTGCACTTTCCCCATCAGTTGCCATAGTTTCTCATCAGCTACATAGAAATAAAGGGGTTGGGACTTTAAATGAGGCTACAAATTCAATTGTACCTCCATCCCTATATTTGGAGAAGCAAAAAGGAAGGTTTGGGACTTTGAGTGAGGCGTGTGACCAAACATGAATATATAACATAACAACGTAAAGTATGTGTACGAAAAAGCTAAATATGAAATAAAATCAAAATATATTTTATTTAAATTTTATGTTTTATTTTATTTTAAATATTATAATTATAATTATATAATGATACTAGTAGATGCAGCTATTCTGTTGGTCTATACTGCACTTTCACCATCAGCTGCCATAGTTTCTCATCATCCTGTACACTTGTTTACACCTGTCAGACAGTGTTAGTATGAGTTTTAGGGCTCGTTCACACCAGGAACACGGTATGGGAAACCCACATTTCATGTGCATTTCCCGTGTTGCTCTCAGAACTCACTGGGTGTGCGATCTGCTGCGGGTGTCAATATAATCCTAATGACACCCAGGGCTTTTTTTCAGCGGGAACGCGGGGGAACGCAGTTCCGGCACCTCCAGGACTGAATGTATGTAATGGCAAGGGGTGCTGGAGGTGTGCTGCAGGGTCTGTTGATGCTGGTTGCTGGGGATCTAATGTCACTGGAGGGAATCTATTATTGCAGGGGGGTCTGTTGCTGGGGAGATCTGTTGTTGCTGGCAGGGGATCTATTGTTGCTAAGGGTGGGTCTTATGTTGCTGGGGGGGTCAGTCATCTCTGGGAGGGATCTACTGTTGAGGAAGAGGTCTATTGTTGCTGACTGCTGGAAGATCTGTTGTTGCTTCCGGGGGTCTATTGTTGCTGAGGAAGGGGGTGGTATTTTCTTGTAGGTGGTCCATTGTTGCTGGGGGGGATCTATTCTTCCAGAGGGTCTGCTGATGCTGGCTGCGAGGAGATCTGTTGTTGCTGCTAGGGAGGGGGGTGTTTTGTTGTGAATGGTCCATTGTTGCTGGCTGCAGGGGATCTATTCTACTGCTTTTCTTGTTATCATTAACAAGCTCAATACAAATTAGTTAGTACCACAAATGTTACTGTATTATCTAAAAGGGGTGGTCTTGGGAGGTCGGTAATGGGTGGAACCAAGAAACGGTGCTCGGAGGTGGGTAGGGGCGGAGGCAAGGGGTGACTTGAAAAGGGGGAGTTCCTGCACCTATTCTCTGCGAAAAAAAGCCCTGATGACACCCCAAATGCAGATTGCAAATTCAGTGGGTTTGCCTGCACTGGATCACATAGTACCCCAGTACCATGCGATCTGGTGCAGTTCTTTTTTGAAAAGTAGTACATACATTTTTTTTGGTGCGATCCAGTGCACTTTCAGCCCATTCAAATGAATGGGCTGAAAATCACACCATACTGAGTCATGCAGGAATTGCACAGTAGCGCACACTGCATTTTTGTGTAATTCAGGTGTGAACCGACCCTAAAGCTGACCATACATGGCTCAAATTTCATCTGATTATTGTGAATTGGCTAAAATTTGAGCCATAGTTGGCCTTACTGACATGACCTGCCTTAACAAAGTTTGGGAAATCAGTGGTCCTGGCTGAAAAAAATTGGCCCATCAGTGACTGTAGCTAATTAGCATTGAGGGAGCCACACCAATGGGAATAGAATCCAGAACAGGTGTTTTTTTTTAATTTTTGAGATATCAACAGCACAAAACATCCTAATGAAGAGAGAGTTTGGGGACATCCATAACACGTTGGCTATTTTATCACTGTTATCTACTGGGATTTTCCTTACAACCCCCCTCTTATGGTTTGGGTTTTGGGTTGTATGGAAGACTCACTAAAGAAATTCTGCTTGATTAATGGGATGGTTGTTTACAATAGATCTTAGTGCCTCTTATGTATGCATTGCAGCTAATCACTGTTCAGATATTCTGAATTTCTGACAGCCATTAGCAGGCAGCGGAAGATTCCTCCATCTATGCTGTTTAGGCTGGATGGGGGAATCTATGGATTTCAGCCTAGGAGACTGAACAAGAGAAATCTTTATGAGTATGGCCAGTTTAAGGCCTCTTTCACTTGGATTACAGACAAGCTATACACTGTGCAGATACAAGTATGTGAACTGCCTTATGTGCAAAATAATTTGTCTTTTTTCAACTTTCTAATTCAGAACCCATTGCTAAATACTGCATCATATTCTTACCCAGGGATGTCACTAGAGTTGGGTACACAGTGCCCCGGGTCCAAGGCTTTGGCTAACTGGCATTTTTGTGTACTTCATGGTACTGCTTCTGCCAGCCTGATAGCTGCATTTCAGATTCGAGGGAGACTCCGCTAACTAAGACTCCGCTAACTAAACTGTGACTGCATTTGAGGTGTGAGCTTAAGGAAAGAAGGGGTTTGTACTGGTGGGGAGGGAGGGGATCTGTGGTGTAGGGTGGGCTAGGAGTCTGTACTAAGGGGGGGGGCTAGGAGGGGGGGGGTCTGTGCTGGTATGGGGATTAGGGCGGTGGAGAGGAGGAGGGTTAATCCATATTAAATTAAATGTATGCTTGTTAGAATTTTACTTGTGGCAAAAAAACTTAAAGCATATTTTGTGGGTAAAAGGACTGTGGCATATGTGTGCTGTGTATACAGAGAATAGTCTCAGGTTGTATTTAACCATAACCCTTTGAGCCCCTTTCACTGTCCACTCTTTGGCACAGCACACTAAGTGCGTTGCCTCCTTCCTCTCCTCTCCTCTGGGTGCCCATAGGTGCCCAAGGTCTTTTACAATTCTAGCAAAGCCCTTACAGTCTACAAAACACATCTTAATCAGAACTATTATTGGATACTAAAGGAAATGCAACTTTCTCCTTTAATTTACAGACCCTCCTAATCTTTGTGCGTTTTCCTCCAATCACCAAGCTCCATTTGCTAGACTCCCAGCACTGTGCAATGCAATAAACCCTGATTGGGTTACAGTGCTGACTTTACTTCTCCCAGTCCGAACGTTGATTTTTTAGGGACTTATAGGAGGCTAGTACAAAGGCAGACTAAGGTTTTTTTAAAAGATATTTTAACGTTTCGTGTCTAGGGCGTAACATGTTACTGAATGAGCAGCCCTAGCACCTCTCTCCGGGAGGACTCGAGAAGACCGCCGCAGGAGTGAGGAGAAGCCACCAGCCGAGACAGAATACAAGAAAAGCCGTCGCCGAGTGAGGAGAAGCCGCCCGCCGGGACAGAAGACAAGAGAAGCCATCACCGCCGGGCTGCTCCAGGGCTCCAGGTAAGTGCACTGGTCTCGGGGGGGGGGGGGGGGGTCACACTGCATTGAAGGGGGCACGCACGCACGCTGGTCTCTGCATTGAAGGGGGCACGGCAAGCTGGTCACTGCATTGATGGGGGCAGGCAAGCTGGTCACTGTATTGATGGGGGCAGGAAAGCTGGTCACTGCATTCATGGGGGCAGGCAAGCTGGTCACTGCATTGATGGGGGTAGCACGCTGGTCACTGCATTGATGGGGGCACGGCACGATGGTCACTGCATTGATGGGGGCATGCACGCTGGTCACTGCATTGATGGGGGCACGGCACGCTGGTCACTGCATTGATGGGGGGCATGCTGGTCACTGCATTGAATGGGGGCATGCTGTGGTGACTCTGCATTAAATGGGGGCACACTGTAGTAACTCTGCATTGAATGGGGGCACGCTGTAGTAACTCTGCATTGAATGGGGGCACGCTGTAGTAACTCTGCATTAATGGGGGCACACTGTAGTAACTCTGCATTGATGGTGGCATGCTGTGGTAACTCTGCATTGAAAGGGGGCACACTACACTTTGATTACTGAAGGCCCCTTTCACACTTTTGTGACCTCAAAGTCATGCAATTTTTTGCCGCAAAGCAATGCCTATTCGATTTTTTCTGTTTGCGCCCCCCCCCCCCAAACATTTTGAGCACCAGCCGCCACTGGCTTCATCTGTTTCGTTCTCTGCGAAGTGGCTCTGCTCTTGCTGCTCTTAAAGAAGTTGGTGTGCTGGTAACTGCTTCTATTTCAAAGCCAAGTTCCCAGTCTGCTATATGCAAGGACTTCTGCTTCAGCCTTACAGAAAGGAGTTCACTGTCTTCAACTTGTACATAGTTTCTGTTTTTGGAGTATCCCATTGAATTCCCTTAACCCCATTCAAGTTCTCCATAATTACTTGGCTGTGGGAAGAACTAAATTCTAAATGTTTTTCACCCTAATGCATTCTCTGCATTACGGTACAAAAAGACCCCACTACCTGCCCTACCCTCCTCCCCATCCCTAAACACTCACCAGGCTCTATGTCATTGATCCTTCAACTGAAACATAGGCTTTTGCTGCTGTTAGTCAAACTCCTGTGAGGAGGGATTGGGGCATGGCTTGCTGGTGCTGTGTGTGTGTCTATAGAAGCACACGGCCCAGCTCAGAATTGAGCATGCACAGGTGCCTCCTTAGCAACCTGGCTTGCTACAGGATGGACCCGAAGGATGGAGGAGTGGACAGAACTGGCAGGGACTGACTGAAGAGCAGGTAAGTGACCTTTTTGTGCAATATTGTTGCACAAAGCAGGTAAGTATAAACTCTTTGTTTATAAAAAAAAAAAAAAAGACTTTAGTTTAACTTTAAATGAGGGTACCAAAGCCATACCTGCATGGAAACAAAAGCCTTGGGTAGATAGACTAAGGCTACTTTATTAATTTCAAATCTTATTTTTTTAATTTGATCTTAGGTTCAAACCTAATAAAATATGACATATCTTTGCTTAGACAAGCAGTCCTCTGCATATTTATTATGGGTATAATCAGCTAACGTTAATAGCAAAAACGGTGTTCTAGGTTTGGAGGCTTTTTCATGCTATAGGCAGTTTTTCTTTATTCTGGAACCTGTTTTGCACTAACAGTAAACCTGTGCCAATGTAAATTAAATGTTATATTACGTTATTGTTTACTTACAATGAAATACTGATATTTTGCCATGTCTGGATTTTACAATATACTTATACTAATGAGTAATAATTCATGTTTTACATTGCTATTAAAATGATTGCGGTAATCATACTCATGCAATATGAAGCTTCACAGCTGTGTTCAACACAACAGAAAAGGTCCAAAACAGAAAATGTGTTTATCTAGCTAAAGAATTCCAGCTTTATTAAAAAAACAGCATATTTCTGTAAAATGAGGAACTGCTGGGATCAACATGCACAGCCCAATAACACATTCTTACTATCTTACCTTACAATGGTTGAGCCGTAAATTTTACTTGGTGCCTACTACTCTCACATGTTGGGTGTCTACATCCCTACTCACGCAGGAAGCTTCCATTACATCATCTGAGCTGAGATTATTACCTATGTCCAAATCACACCTGTAACATTCACATTCATGCACATGTGCATGTGTGCAGCTAATTGCATTAGGGTGTGCACCCCAAAGCTTAAATATAAATATATATATATATATATATATATATATATATATATATACACAGTGTTTTTTTTTCAGTGGGAACGTGGGGTAACGTAGTTCCGGTACCTCCAGCACCTCCAGCACCCCCAGCACAGAATGTACAGTATCTCACAAAAGTGAGTACACCCCTCACATTTTTTGTACATATTTTATTATATCTTTTCATGTGACAACACTGAAGAAATGATCTTTTGCTAAAATGTAAAGCAGTGAGTGTACAGCTTGTATAACAGTGTATATTTGCTGTCCCCTCAAAATAACTCAACACACAGCCATTAATGTCTAAACAAAAGTGAGTACACCCCTAAGTTATAATGTAAAAATTGGGCCCAAATAGCCATTTTCCCTCCCCGGTGTCATGTGTGTGGTCTCAGGTGTGAATGGGGAGCAGGTGTGTTAAATTTGGTGTTATCGTTCTCACTCTCTCATACTGGTCACTGGAAGTTCAACATGACACCTCATGGCAAAGAACTCTCTAAAGATCTGAAAAAAAAATGTTGCTCTACATAACGATGGCCTAGGCTATAAGAAGATTGCCAAGACCCTGAAACTGAGCTGCAGCACGGTTGCCAAGACCATTCAGCGGTTTAACAGGACAGATTCCACCCAGAATGGGCCTCACCATGGTCGACCAAAAAAATTGAGTGCACGTGCTCAGCGTCATATCCAGAGGTTGTCTTTGGTAAATAAACGTATAAGTGCTGCCAGCATTGCTGCAGAGGTTGAAGTGGTGGTGGTGGTGGTGGTGGGGGGGGGGGTTAGCCTGTCAAGTGTCAAGTGTCAAGCGTATGTGGCTGTTTGTGTTAGTTCACTAAATTTTGAACACTGAAGTTTCATCAACAATTATAGTTCTACTGATGGTTATCTTGTTTGTGTCTTGGTGTATAATTCTGTATCCCTTTTGAGATTCAGTGTACCCCACAAGTACATCTTCCTTTGCGCAAGCATCCCATTATGTACATTTTTCTTTTGGGATGTGCACATAGGCTTTGCTTTCAAACTTTTTTAGATGGTTCAAATTTTGGGGCCCTTTCATTCAACAGTTCATATGGAGTTTTCTCGGTTGTTTTTCCCAGTAGCCGATTTTGGAGATAGCATGCAGTCATAATTGTCTCCCCCCAGTATGTGGTTGGCATATCTGCATTAAATAGCATAGTTCTTCCACTCCCACATAGAGTATTGTTCATTCTTTCTACAACACTGGTTTATTCTGGGTTGTATGGTACAGTAGTTTTAAATAATATGCCATGCTTTCTGAGAATTGCCTCTGTCTTATCACCTTGGCAGTATTAACTACCTCATTGTATTTCAGCTGATACAGTTCATCTGTACTGTTAGTCTTTTCAAGTAAGATATCCCCTTTTGTGATAGCACAACTGTCATCTTGAAAGGTCACCACATTGCCTTGTTTTGTGAGCTTGTTCACTGACAAAAGATTTGTTTTAAGAGCAGGGACATAGAGCACATTTTTTCACAGGGATCTTTCTGGTGACATTCTGGGAAATTGGACAGTAAAGAAACCCGTCTACTATTCCTTCTGATTTCATTATTTGTCCATTAGCTGTGGTAATTGTTTCTGTTTTACTCTGGTCAAGGTGAATAAAGAAATTTCTGTCATGTGACTCGTAGCTCCTAAATCAACTTTTGGATTGAAAAGCCTATTTATTATCTGAAGCAAAATTAGTTTCTTCCTTCACACTTTTGGCCTTTTGTAGTTTAGTTTGTTTTTGCATTCTAGCTTTCCAGATTCTGCATGCTGCTTTTAAATGACCTTGTTTCTTGCACACAAAACCTTCATGTGTTTCTTGTTGCATGTTAATGTGTTTATTCCTATTTTTTGTCTTTTAGTCCTGGTTCACATATGTGCAATGAAAGACATTGCATGTGATTCGGAGCGCACTGCTCTGAAAATCACATGCGACGTATGTGCGATGCAAATTCAGCCACACAGATTGTATGGATGAATTTGCATCACATTCAGACACAACTCGCACGGGACTCTTTTTTGGGTCCGCACCAGAATCGTATCGCATGGGTGTTCACACCTATGTGATCCAATTCATGTCCGAACTGACAGTTCGCACTGCGATATGCAAATTTATCTGGGGTTGTCGTTAACTTTGTATTTACACCCCCAGTGATTTGCATATGGCAGTGTAAACTGCCTGCGAGTTCAATGTGATGCGGGAACCTACAGTGGATTTGCAGGGTTCCCGAATCACATATATGTGAACCAGCGCAGTAGCAGGCTTATATTCATCCACAAACTTGCCCTTAACATATTCCAATGTCAGCTAATCATCTAGACATGCATAAAATGCTGTGAGAAGTGTTTCATAACTTTCTGGTAAACCACTGAGTAATAGTGCTGCAACATGAAAATCTTTTATTTTTTCTCCTATACTTCTCAGGTGTTCAACGATTTCCAAGGAGTGCCTTATGTAATCCTGAATATCATGGCCTTTCATGAGCTTGGTTTGGTATAGCTTTCTAATGAAATATCGTTTTTTTGCAGAGATTAGCTCTTTCGTGCACCTTTTGTAATTCTTCCCACATTTCTTTAGCAGGTTCATGCTTACATACATGTATGATTTAATCATCTTCTATTCAAAGAGAGATTTTGCTCTGAGCTTTCTAAACTTTCTCTATCCACTCATCTGAAGGGTGTTCTGGCCTGACTTAATTTATACATGTCCAGGTACCTTCTCTTATTAGCAGCCTTTTCATCTTGAATTTCAAAGACTGGTAGTTCTGGTTTGTCAAATTTGCAAATGCAAGCTTTGTTGCAGCTGTGTTACTGACCCTTTTCTTTTATTCTATTGCAGCCTACTTTCTGTTGCTGTATCTTGCACTTATCTGCTGTAGCTGGCTATGACTGGCATCTGGGTTCTCAGCTTTTCTCTGGGTGGGTGTCTGGGCCCATAACCTGTTTTTCAAAATTAGTTTAAAGCCCTACTGAACAAACAGTGCAAAGTCCGCATGTGGTATTCTGCTGCTTAACTGCAGACAAGAAACAAGAACTTTAAGTCCCGGTTCACACTAAGGCGACCTGTGAGGCGACCTGGTCGCCTCACAGGTCGCTGTAGGTCGCCTCCCATAGGGAAGCTGCGGACCCATTCTAATAGGAGCGACAAAAGTCGCTCCGACTTAGAAAAAGGGTCCGGAGCTTCTTTGGGGCGACCAGGAGGTGACCGCCATAGACTTCAATGTTATGAAGTCCGTGGCGGCCGCTCCGAGGTCGCAGCGCGCTGCTCGCACCGCGACCTCCGAGTAGCGTCGCCCCTATGTGAACAGGGCCTTATAATACATATAAAAGACATATCGTTTACTATAAAGCAGCTACAAAGGTATAAACACTGCCATCTACTTAAATATAGTAGAAAACACCTGCAGCAATTCCCCAAGGTTGTGAGCGGCCGGTGCACTGGCCTGTAGTGTCCTTCCAGCACTGGAGCAAACATATAGATAAAGGAAAGCCAGCAGCTATATCTTCCGCAATTAATACATTTATTAATCCGGGTGTGGTATAAAATAATACTTTTTATTTGTTTTGTTTCTTACCTTTTATCGATTGTTTTATAATGGTTTTGCTTTTGGATCGCCATCGTCATGATTAAATAAGCGAACATACGATTTAAACACCTAAGTTCATCATGTTTGAACCTGCGTTATTGTACATTTATCTCTTTCATGCATAGGAGCTACCTCCTGCTGACAAAGAACCCACTTAACCCTTGTGGTGCATTGAGTATACATTTTTATATGTATGTGTATATATATATATATATATATATATATATATATATATATATACACATATGGGGTTACTTGAGGTGGAATTTCCTTTGTAAAGCTACACTTTTTTTGTGACGCCCCATTTTCATTCTTTTCCCTGCAGTTTTTTCCTGCATAAAAGTTGACAGTTTTGATTTTATCTTTATTTTTTTATCTTTTATCTTTATTCTATAAATATTGATTTTTTGTTTCTTTTTCCTCTTTTTCTTTTTTCCCTTTTCCTTCCTCCCCCTACTAGCCACTCTGCCCTGTTAAGCCTAATTGTCTTATTCAATTATCATAGCCTGTGTTGGTAGGGGAAGTGTTTGTATCTGCATATGAATGTATGTATATATATATATATATATATATACAGTGGGTACGGAAAGTATTCAGACCCCCTTACATTTTTCACTCTTTGTTATATTGCAGCCATTTGCTAAAATCATTTAGGTTCATTCTTCTTCCTCATGAATGTACACATAGCACCCCATACTGACAGAAAAACACAGAATTGTTGACATTGTTGCAGATTTATTAAAAAAGAAAAACTGAAATATCACATGGTCCTAAGTATTCAGACCCTTTGCTGTGACACTCATATATTTAACTCAGGTGCTTTCCATTTCTTCTGATCATCCTTGAGATGGTTCTACACCTTCATTTGAGTCCAGCTGTGTTTGATTATACTGATTGGACTTGATTAGGAAAGCCACACACCTGTCTATATAAGACCTTCCAGATCGCAATGCATGTCAGAGCAAATGAGAATCATGAGGTCAAAGGAACTGCCTGAAGAGCTCAGAGACAGAATTGTGGCAAGGCACAGATCTGGCCAAGGTTACAAAAAGATTTCTGCTGCACTTAAGGCTCCTAAGAGCACAGTGGCCTCCATAATCCTCAAATGGAAGACGTTTGGGACGACCAGAACCCTTCCTAGAGCTGGCCGTCCGGCCAAACTGAGCTATCGGGGGAGAAGAGCCTTGGTGAGAGAGGTAAAGAAGAACCCAAAGATCACTGTGGCTGAGCTCCAGAGATGCAGTCAGGAGATGGGAGAAAGTTGTAGAAAGTCAACCATCACTGCAGCCCTCCACCAGTCGGGGCTTTATGGCAGAGTGGCCCGACGGAAGCCTCTCCTCAGTGTAAGACACATGAATGCCCGCATGGAGTTTGCTAAAAAAAACACCTGAAGGACTCCAAGATGGTGAGAAATAAGATTCTCTGGTCTGATGAGACCAAAATAGAACTTTTTGGCCTTAATTCTAAGCGGTATGTGTGGAGAAAACCAGGCACTGCTCATCACCTGTCCAATACAGTCCCAACAGTGAAGCATGGTGGTGGCAGCATCATGCTGTGGGGGTGTTTTTCAGCTGCAGGGACAGGACGACTGGTTGCAATCGAGGGAAAGATGAATGCGGCCAAGTACAGGGATATCCTGGACAAAAACCTTCTCCAGAGTGCTCTGGACCTCAGACTGGGCCGAAGGTTTACCTTCCAACAAGACAATGACCCTAAGCACACAGCTAAAATAACGAAGGAGTGGCTTCACAACAACTCCGTGACTGTTCTTGAATGGCCCAGCCAGAGCCCTGACTTAAACCCAATTGAGCATCTCTGGAGAGACCTAAAAATGGCTGTCCACCAACGTTTACCATCCAACCTGACAGAACTGGAGAGGATCTGCAAGGAGGAATGGCAGAGGATCCCCAAATCCAGGTGTGAAAGACTTGTTGCATCTTTCCCAAAAAGACTCCTGGCTGTATTAGATCAAAAGGGGGCTTCTACTAAATACTGAGCAAAGGGTCTGAATACTTAGGACCATGTGATATTTCAGTTTTTCTTTTTTAATAAATCTGCAACAATGTCAACAATTCTGTGTTTTTCTGTCAGTATGGGGTGCTATGTGTACATTCATGAGGAAGAAGAATGAACCTAAATGATTTTAGCAAATGGCTGCAATATAACAAAGAGTGAAAAATTTAAGGGGGTCTGAATACTTTCCGTACCCACTGTATATATAATATAAATAAGTTGTTCTTCTGAGGATTTTATGACTACGACTATGACTAAGGCTGGTCATACGTTCAATTTTTCTTTTGATTTACTTTAACCACTTGCCGACCAGTCACTGGGACTGTACTGCGGCAAAGTGGCACGATTCCGTCCAGTGACATAGACCTACGTTGCTGGACTCCTCCCCCTGTAGGCGGCGCTCGCGCGCCGCCGGAGGTGCGCTCCCGCTGTTTTCAGTCACAGCGGGAGTCGGGCCAGGGGAGGAGCGGCAGCGATCGCCGCTGCTCTTTCCCGATCGTCGGGGAATCTAGTTTGGAGATCCGCCCGCTTGTGTAAACAGAACGGGCGGATCTCCTAAGTGACAAGGAGTGACAGATTGCAGTGTTCAGCATAGCTGAACATGCGATCTGTCCTTGAGTCACTCAGTCACCTCCCCCCACACACGTTAGTAAGCACCAGGCATACATTAACCCCTCCCTCTCCAATAAAATTAACCCCTTCCCTGCCAGTGTCATTTTTACAGTAACAGTGCATATTTATAGCACTGATTACTGTAGAAATGTCACTGGTACCCCCAAAAGTGTCAAAAATGTCAGTCAAGGGTCCGATCTGTCTGCCGCAATGTCGCAGTCCCGCAAAAAAATATCGCAGATTGCCGCCATTACGCATTAAAAAAAAAAACACCAAAAATGACAGAAATCTTTCCCTTAGTTAGTAAACGCAATAACTTTTGCGCAAACCAATCGAAATACGCTGATTGTGATTTTTTTTACCAAACATAGGTAGCAGAAAACAAATTGGCCAAAAATGTAAAATAATTTTGATTTTTACATTTTTTTGGGGGGGGGGGAATTTCATATAAAAAAATGTTAAAAATATTGTTCTTTTTTCAAAATAAACGCTGTTTTTTTGTTTATAGCGCAAAAAGTAAAAATCGCACAGGTTATCAAATACCACTAAAAGAAAGCTCTGTTTGTGGGAAAAAAAAGGACATAAATTTCGTTTGGATAGAGCGTCGTACGACCACGCAATTGTCAGTTAAAGTCGCACAGCGCCGAATCGCAAAAAGTGGCCTGGACGTAAGACAGCAAAATCCTCCGGTGGTAAAGTGGTTAAACTAAGTAGTGCAAGGGCCTACCGAACTGGATACAATTCAAGGTTGTTTAGTTTTGATCTCAAATTATATGATTTTTGGTAAATCTAAAGGAAAATTGTACAGGGTGATTGAACATGTATGGCCAGCCTAATGCCTCGTACACACGGTCAGATAATCGTACGAAAAAACTCGCTTTCGACCTGGTTGCACGATAATCTGATCGTTAGTACACAGCTTTCGACAGCCGATCACAACAGTTCGTCCAACAAAATCCGAAGGGACAAACAGGAAAACTTCTGTCGTACGATAGCACCGCGAACGACAATCGTGTAATTAGTACACTATGCGTCCGCTAAAAATCGTTCGACAAACACCGCGCATGATCGGAAATAGCGAAATAACTATAAGCCAGGTTATTATATGTGACATCACTTTCCAAGACGTGGCTACGCATTCTGGTTGCTTTCACACAATCGTACGACAGAAATCATATGGTTAGTACACATGGTTGCATTCGACATTTTGTAGCATGCTACTTTACTCGAACGATATGTCGTACGATTATCTGACCGTGTGTACGAGGCATAAGGCTACACGCCGAAACACGTAAGCACTTTATTATTTTGTACTACACCTGGATTAATAAATGTATTAATTGCAGAAGATTGAGCTGCTGGCTTTCCATTATCTACATGACTGCCATCTACTGGTTGAAGAATATATCTCTATTGACTACTGATATAGAGTAGCTGGTGCACAAAATACAATTCTGTATTCCAACATCAGAAAACATTATTCTCTGCTCACTCCAAAAGTGAAAAGCCAAATTCCTTAGGATGCATTGACCCAAACCTTAAATCCATCAATTGCCCAGATGTGCCAGGGGCTGTTTAGCTCAGTATTGGCTCCCAGTGGGTTCCTTGGCAGGGATCAGTACTGCCTTGCCAACACCCCCATTTAAAGAAAACCTGTCATGTAATCAGTCAATTTTTACATTTCATCACTTTTATTGTCTGCCTATATTTGCAACCCTTTTGTGTCAAAATATTGGTCACTGACCTGGGACAGGTAATCAGATCTGAGATTTTATACCGTCTTTTCCTTATGTGTACTTGTTTCAGAGTAGATAATGAAAAACCACTGAACCCAGTAAGTCATTATGACAGCCAAGCAAGTAACATTTTTACAAGAAGGTCAGCAATGGCATCCCCTGTGATGTGCTTGTGGCAAGGTTAATTCATGCAGCTGTCTGAATAAAGTCTAAAGCCTATTGCTGGCTGTGAGCTACAGCTCCAATTTTGTTCCACATTTTAAAAGCCAGAATGTCTTCTTGTTTTATATACATATTGTTAATAGATTTACCCAAAGGCCCTTGCAAGCTGCAGTCAGACATCTACTGCTCAATGGTTATGGGAACTTGTTATACATGCACTTGTTAAAATGGAGCAAAAGAACTGACAATTGATTGCTGTAGCTGATCTCAATTAAACGAGCCTGGCTTATTATGGTAAATCAATTAATATACTGAATTTCAATAAAATGCAAGTGACTCATACTATATATGCAGCTATAAAGTATTTTATGTAGCCTCTCATTACTTACAGCCAAAGCTAATGTTCGATCAATTCAAGGTTTTAGTTTTGAAAATCTTTTGGAGTCTTGTGCAATTAAAGTGCCTTTTACACTAGGAGCAACAAATCAGATCACAGCTGTGACTGCTCCATATACAGGTTTTGGCAATGTGTGGGTTTGTACATACTGGTGATAAAGAGATAGGTCCACATGTACTAAGCTGATGTCAAGAAAATCTGTATTTTCTGAGAATGACCCAAAGCTGTATAATGGATTTCTTTTTCAAAAGGTGCATCCTTATACCCAATAAAAGTAAAAAGTTATTCAGACTGCATATTTTATTTATTACTCATTTTGGGTTGTTCTTTTATATAGATTTTTTCAGATTGTATATTCAGAGAAACAAGACAGAGTTTTTTTAAATAACCTAAACCCCCCAAATTAAGATTTGTTTCCCTGAATACAAACTGGTATGGCTATATTACAATTCCAAACGGAAACAAAAGCTATAAACATACAACATACATGTAGCACACCCCATGCTGCAAATGAACAGGAATCCCCCACTCCTGCACAGCCAGGCACAATGGATCATCATGTGCACTTAAAGTCAGAAAACAGTCTGTAGCATTGTTATTTTGTTGTTTATTAGGGGGTTCACAACTTGGATGGGGTTAGAGAGTTTATGGGATGCCCACTTGATGGTACAGCAACTTTAGAGACAACTTCCTATATAAAGACTCCTCTTAATTTCCTCCCGCCCGCTCCACTTCTGTTGGAACTGACAGACTCCTTGTCAGTTCAGTAACAGCCCCTTACAGGCAGGAACTCACAGTCCCTTGAAATAGCACTTGTGGAGTGAAACAGTTTTTAACCTTTCCTTCTGCTTCCTCTCTGGCCACTGATCCCAGCACTACTTCTGCAGGCAATGCTAGCCCATATGGGGAATGGGCATATTAGCCAAGATTATTGTTAACCTCTGTGACCTCAGTGATCTGATAAGAAGGCTGTGGTAAATTTCTAATTTATTTTTCTGGAAGTGACACTGTCCATGACTCTTGAAAGTAAGAGCAAAGGGAGACAAACCTTTTTGAGAAAGCCATGATTAACCACCTGCCAACCGCCACACGACTATTTACTGCGGCAGTCTGGCTTTCCTGGGCAAACCGATGTAGGGCTACGTCGCTCGCCCAGGAGCCTCTAGGGGGCGAGCGCGTGCCGCCGGAGGCGCGCTCTGGCCCCCGCTCGTTCCCTGACATCCCCGCGCGAGTGACCGGCGGCTCCGATGTCCGCCAGTCACTCGCGATCTCCCGCTGCAGAGGGAGAAAGGCAGGCGGCTAATGTAAACAAAGCCGCCTGTCCTTCTCCCTGATCTAACTGCAGAGACTACACGATCCTGCTATGTAGGATCGTATGTCTCTGTGGTTACATCACTAGCCATGTCCCCCCACAGTTAGAATCACGCCCCTAGGGATACATTTAAGCCACAGATCACTAATAAAGTTAACCCCTTCCCTGCCAGTGTAATTTTTACAGTAACAGTGCATATGTATAGCACTGATTACTGTAGTAATGTCACTGGTACTCCCAATAGTGTCAAAAATGTCAGTCAAGGGTCCGATCTGTCCGCCGCAATGTCGCGGTCCCGCAAAAAAAAAATCGCACATCGCCGCCATTACTTGTTAAAAAAAAAACAATAAAAATGACATAAATCTTTCCCATAGTAAGTAAACGCAATAACTTTTGCGCAAATCAATCAAAATACGCTTATTGCGATTTTTTTTACCAAAAATATGTAGCAGAAAACAAATTGGCCTAAAATGTTAAAAAATTTAGATTTTTACATTTTTTTGGGGGGGAATTTCATATAAAAAAAAAATGAGAAAAGGGGGGGCGTGGCTTGTGCGCATACTGAATGGGCGCTTGAGCCGTGAGCTCTCAGGACCCAGCCTGGGAAAATCAACGACACCGAGGACGTACAGCACGATCCATCTCCACTTACCGCTCCATCGACAAGCCCTCACACCCGAGGAGATGTCATCCAGGAAAAGGAAGGACGAGCGGGGCCCCACTAAGCTGACAGCCTTTTTCACCAGGCCGCCCGCGCTCTTGGACCGCGGCCAAGATGGCGCCGCCTCGAGACTAGGCCGCAGTGCTCCGGAGGCTTTCACTGACTTACCTGATGCGGATCCCTCTCCATTGCCGGATGGCCCTCCGCTGCATTCTCCTCAGAGCCCGACTACAACATCTCCGGTACCGGGAAGCCCCGCCAAGACACGGATGAGGATGGATGACTTTGACCGGCCGGGCCCCACAGTGAGTAGCAACATACACTCCACGCACTCCATCTCTTCCCTACAAATGTCCATAGCAGCATTCCCCACGACTGAGAGTGTTGTGCATCTGACAGGGCTGTGCGACTGAGAGTGTTGTGCGTCTGACCGGGCTGTGCGACTGAGAGTGTTGTGCGTCTGACCAGGCTGTGCGACTGAGAGTGTTGTGCGTCTGACCGGGCTGTGCGACTGAGAGTGTTGTGCGTCTGACCAGGCTGTGCGACTGAGAGTGTTGTGCGTCTGACCGGGCTGTGCGACTCAGTGTTGTGCGTCTGACCGGGCTGTGCGACTCAGTGTTGTGCGTCTGACCGGGCTGTGCGACTTAGTGTTGTGCGTCTGACCGGGCTGTGTGACCCAGTGTTGTGCGTCTGACCAGGCTGCGTGACTGAGAGTGTTGTGCGTCTGACCGGGCTGTGCGACTGAGAGTGTTGTGCGTCTGACCAGGCTGTGCGACTGAGAGTGTTGTGCGTCTGACCGGGCTGTGCGACTCAGTGTTGTGCGTCTGACCGGGCTGTGCGACTCAGTGTTGTGCGTCTGACCGGGCTGTGCGACTTAGTGTTGTGCGTCTGACCGGGCTGTGTGACCCAGTGTTGTGCGTCTGACCGGGCTGTGCGACTGAGAGTGTTGTGCGTCTGACCGGGCTGTGCGACTGAGAGTGTTGTGCGTCTGACCGGGCTGTGCGACTCAGTGTTGTGCGTCTGACCGGGCTGTGCGACTCAGTGTTGTGCGTCTGACCGGGCTGTGCGACTCAGTGTTGTGCGTCTGACCGGGCTGTGCGACTCAGTGTTGTGCGTCTGACCGGGCTGTGCGACTCAGTGTTGTGCGTCTGACCGGGCTGTGCGACTTAGTGTTGTGCGTCTGACCGGGTGGTGCGACTGGGAGTGTTGTGCGACTGACTGGGCTGTGAGATTGTGAGTGTTGTGCAACTGAGCGTCAAGTGAGTGAAGCGGAATACCACAGGGTGAGAAGGTAGCGTTAGGAAGCCAGGAAATAGCCACATAGGATAGACTTAAATCGCTGAATCCCCATTAGATTAGATAGTAGGTACAATGCCCGGCGGGTGTGGAGATGCGACTCGGTGTACATCTTGTGATATGTATGCGTTCCTCGGACAGGTGATCGAGGGCGAATACAAATGCGCAAAATGTGAGCACGTTGCTTCCCTGGAAGCTCAGGTCCTGAATCTAGGGAAGCAGCTGGCAACACTGAGACGAATGTCCATACCGGAGGAGAGCCAGGATTGTACCAGTCAGGTGCAGGCAGGGGTCTGCACAGAGGTGGGCGGAGTATCGGAGGTGCAGGCATCAGAGCAGAGTAGAGGGGTGACAGTTAGGAGGGGTAGAAGGGAACAAGGCAAGGAGGCTGATCCTGGGCTGGAGCACCCCAACAGATTCGCCCCGTTGAGTGATGTTGGGGAAACCAGTCAGGGACCAGCATTGCTGGAGCAGAGTGACGCCCCTAGCTGCCAGGGGAAGAACTCCTCCAGTGAGGCCGGGAGAAAGGGAAAGGAAAGACAGGTGCTGGTGGTAGGGGACTCAATTATTAGAAGGGCAGACAGTGTAATCTGTGACAAAGACCGTGTGCGCCGAACAGTCTGTTGTTTGCCGGGCGCTCGGGTTCGGCACATCGCGGATCGGGTGGACAGATTACTGGGTGGGGCTGGGGAAGACCCAGCTGTCATGGTACACGTGGGTACCAATGACATAGGCAGAGGAAGACGGAGAGTCCTAAACGATTTCAGGGACTTAGGCGCTAAGTTGAGGACTAGGACCTCCAAGGTAGTATTTTCCGAAATACTACCTGTACCTCGAGCCACACCAGAGAGGCAGCGGGAGATTAGGGAAGTTAACGAGTGGCTGAGGAGCTGGTGTAGTAAGGAGGGTTTCGGGTTCCTGGAGAACTGGGCCGACTTCTCAGTCGGTCACCGGCTCTTTGGTAGGGACGGATTGCACCTAAATGGGGTGGGTGCAGCCGTACTGGGTGCGAGGATGGCCGAAAAGTTAGAGGGGCTTTTAAACTAGGGAATGGGGGGGAGGGTACAGATGTAGAATTAGCCAGTGGAAAGCAAGATTCAGAGGGCAGAAATGGGGGCATTAGCGGTAGGGTGTTCGGAGCTCCTAAACCCAGGGTGGGTACGGGGAAAAATCAAGAGAGCAGCCTAAAAACATCAAATGAGGATAAATGTAACCGATCTAAATTACGAGGCTTGTATACCAATGCCAGAAGCCTGGCCAACAAGATGGGAGAGCTGGAGCTGCTGATGTTTGAGGAGGACTTAGATTTTGTGGGGATAACTGAGACTTGGTTCGACAGCTCTCATGATTGGATGGCGACCATTCAGGGGTATTCCCTTTATCGCAGGGATAGAGAGGGTAAAAAAGGGGGAGGGGTATGTCTGTATATTAAGAACAGTATACAGGTAAATATGAGGGATGATATTAATAATGGAGCTATGGACGAGGCAGAATCCCTATGGGTAGAGCTTCAAAGGGAAGGCACGGTGGGGAAGGTAATATTGGGCGTATGCTATAGGCCCCCCAACCAGAGTGAGGAGGGGGAGGCAGACCTCATGTTACAGATAGGATTGGCAGCAAGGATGGGAAATGTCATTATAATGGGGGACTTTAATTATCCGGATATAGACTGGGCAGAAGGAACCGCGCACTCAGCCAAGGCTAGGCAGTTCCTAAATATTTTGCAGGACAATTTCATGGGTCAGATGGTGAATGCACCGACAAGAAACAATGCGGTACTTGACCTACTGATTACCAACAATGCAGACCTGCTCACGGATATAGAAATACGGGAAAACTTAGGGAGCAGTGACCATAGGTCAATTGGTTTCAGTATTAATTACAATAATAGGAAACACAAGGGTAATATTAAGACGCTGAATTTCAAAAGAGCCAATTTCCCTAAACTGCGCTCGCTGCTAGAAAATATCAAATGGAATAGAACCCTGGGAACAAAGAACACGGAGGAAAAATGGGAGTGCTTCAAGAGCATACTTAACAAGGGGGTGGGCCAGTGCATTCCACTGGGAAATAAATTTAAAAGAACAAAACTAAACCCTGGGTGGCTAAACTCCAACATAAAAATGTATATTAGAGCTAAAGAAAAGGCCTTCAAAAAATACAAGACTGAGGGGTCAGTGGCAGCATTTAAGCATTATAAAGAGTGTAATAAGAAATGTAAAGATGAAATCAGGGCGGCTAAAATAGAACACGAGAGACATATAGCAGAGGAGAGTAAAAAGAACCCCAAGAAGTTCTTTAAGTATATAAACAGTAAGAAAGCGAGGCCAGAACACATTGGCCCCATAAAAGATGATAAAGGAAAAATGGCCACTGAGGACAGAGAAAAGGCGGAAGTGTTAAATAATTTCTTTTCTTCAGTCTTCACAAAGGAATCGGGGGTCTACACGAACCCAGCTTGTAAGGCCGAACTAAATAATACACCTCAGGAAGTGCCGCCATGGCTAACAGAAGATAGACTTAGAGCTAAACTAGAGAAGCTTAACATAAATAAATCCCCGGGACCGGATGGCTTGCACCCGAGGGTTCTTAAAGAGCTCAGCCAGGTGATTGCCAGACCATTATTCTTGATCTTTAAGGATAGTTTACAGACGGGTATGGTGCCAGCTGATTGGAAAAAAGCCAACGTGGTACCAATATTTAAAAAGGGGCCGAGATATATCCCGGGTAACTATAGGCCGATCAGCCTAACATCTGTAGTCTGCAAAATATTGGAGGGGATGTTAAGGGACCACATACAAGACTTTAGTAATGAAAACGGTATTATAAGTATTAATCAGCACGGATTCATGAAAAATCGTTCGTGCCAAACCAATCTATTAACCTTCTATGATGAAGTGAGCTGCCACCTAGATAAAGGTAAGCCTGTGGATGTGGTGTATCTGGACTTTGCAAAGGCCTTCGACACCGTTCCCCACAAACGATTACTGTACAAACTAAGGAAGATAGGTATGGACCATAAGGTGAGTACCTGGATAGAGAACTGGCTCCAGGGGAGAGTACAGAGGGTGGTGATTAATGGGGAGTACTCGGATTGGGCGGGTGTGGAAAGTGGGGTCCCCCAGGGTTCTGTCCTGGGACCAATCCTGTTTAATTTATTCATAAATGATCTAGAGGAGGGGATATCTAGTACAATCTCAGTATTTGCGGATGATACTAAATTAGGCATGCCAATATCTTCTATGCAGGATGTGGAAACCTTGCAAGCGGACCTGAACAAAATAACGGAGTGGGCAACTACATGGCAGATGAGATTTAATGTTGAAAAATGTAAAGTAATGCACTTGGGGGCCAGAAACCAGAAAGCAAGCTACTCGCTAGGGGGGGAACCTCTGGGTGAGTCTAGGATGGAAAAGGACTTAGGGGTACTGGTAGACAACAGGCTTGGCAGTGGCATGCAATGCCAGGCCGCAGCAAGCAAAGCCAACAGAATACTGGGATGTATAAAAAAGGGGATTCACTCCAGAAATAAAGAGATTATTCTCCCGCTCTACAAGACTCTGGTCCGGCCACATCTGGAGTATGCTGTCCAGTTCTGGGCACCGGTCCTCAGAAAGGATGTGCTGGAACTGGAGAAAGTCCAGAGAAGGGCAACAAAAATAATTAGGGGGATGGAGGACATCAGCTATGAGGAAAGACTACAAGCCCTGAACTTATTCTCTCTGGAGAAGAGACGATTGAGGGGGGATATGATATCAATGTACAAATACTGTACTGGCGACCCGAGCATAAGGAACAAACTATTCAGAGAAAGGAGATACAATAAGACATGTGGCCACTCACTAAAACTAGAGGAAAGGCGGTTTAACCTTAAAGTGCGTAAGGGGTTCTTCACTGTAAGAGCGGTAAGGATGTGGAATTCTCTTCCACAAGCAGTCGTATCAGCAGGGAGCATTGATAGTTTCAAAAAACTATTAGATGGACACCTTAAAGACCACAACATACAGGGGTATACAATGTACGGCTAAAAGCAAACACACACACACATCATAGGTTGAACTGGATGGACTCATGTCTTTTTTCAACCTCACTAACTATGTAACTATGTAACCACAGAGCAACCAGTAATTGATACGACCCTGAAGAACATGCTTATGACATTTCAATCCTCACTTATGTCCAACTTATCCACAATCATGGACAGATTTGCTTCTGAGATGAAGCATATGGGGCACAGGGTTCATTACATGGAGCAGAGAATGGAGGAATGCACCGATACAGTTAATGAATTGGTGGATGCTTATACAGAACAAAAGGAGGATACGGTGTGGATAAAAAATAAAATAGCGGATTTGGAGGATCGATCCCGCCGCAACAATGTTAAAATCAGGGGCATCCCTGAGGATGTACCCCCCGCAGACCTGCACCAATATGCTTCCACACTGTTCTCTTCTTTGGTGCCAGCACTATCCCCTATTGAACTTACAATAGATAGGATTCATAGACTACCCAAGCCTAAATTTCTGGAAGCTTCAGTACCGAGGGATGTATTGCTGAGGGTGCACTTTTTTCCTGCAAAGGAAAAGATCTTGCAGGCATCTAGAGCACTGGGCACTCTTCCAGCCCCATATGCACATATCCGACTGTTCGCTGACCTTTCTCAGCACACTCTGCAGCAGCGCAGACAGCTCAAGACCCTTACCAAAGCCCTAGCAAATCACAAGTTAACCTACAAATGGCGCCATCCTGCAACCCTGCTGGTCACCCATAACGGTATCCCTCACACTATATCCACAATGGAAGGAGGCATGAAACTCCTGCAAGCATGGGGCATTATTCCGGATCCCCCGAGGGGACCCCCAGACGCGCAGAGGCGTACCCCGCCGCCTTCCCAGGGCTCCCACCGCAGCCGATCTAGGCATCGCCCTCCCTTGTAATATGGTGCTGTACCTCAATTTCCAGCAACACAGGGCCCGGCTGGCCTACAACAACTCGCTACCCCAGTTTTAACGCTTTGTTGTCCACCGTTGGTGGTTTTACCCCCCACGTTGTCAGCAATCATGACACAGGAATATCATTGCTGATTGAACACTTTCTCCAGTTGATTTTACTCAGTTCAGATATCGCACTTATTCATAGTTCAAGTTTCAATATACCGTTTTGTTTGCCGATCATAATAATCTGCCTTGTTCCCTGCATTGCTGTCTCAAGTAGCTCCATTGGTGAAGCCACCAGCAACTGACCCTATCTGCTCCGTGATCTCCAGGAAGCGACCTCCTCTCCAGGTTACAGGACACCTCCTGCTCTCCTACTACTTTCGGCCACCGTATACAGAACGCACCTGCACAGCAACGCAATCTCACAGGTACTTTACTCCACTGAGGGATCACCGTCCCTGTACACAGTCTAACCAGGACCCCCTGCCAATTCTTACCAATATACAAGTCCCCCTTTGGTGATGTCATTCACAGTTCTCTCCCTCAATGCCAGGGGTCTTAACCACCCCGCTAAGCGCTCATCCTTTTGGTCCACAGCTACTGCTCTACATGGTGATGTAATATGTGTCCAGGAAACCCACTTCGCCCTTGAGGCCACACCGAAATGCACTCACAAGAAATACCCACATATGTTCCTTGCTTCAGGGCATAAGAAGAGGAAGGGGGTACTTGTAGCAATTTGTGACACTCTGGACTTCTCACTCCACGACGTTATATCTGACCCTAAGGGCAGATATATTGTCCTGCAATGCTTGATAATGGGTAGGAAATTCATCATTGTGAACTTGTATGCTCCTAACCATCACCAATTGTCCTTTATACAGTCTGTGGTGTCTAAAGCGAAAAATCTAGCCTTTGGAAATCTCTTAATGTGTGGCGATTTTAATCTCACACCGGACAGTGCTCTTGACTCGACGGCTACACCTAAAAAGCATAACTCCTCATTATCCAAATTTATCTGGTCTCAGGAACTATATGATGTTTGGAGGTGCTGTCACGCGTCGGAGAGGGATTATTCGTTTCTCTCCCCGCGTCACGGTACCTACTCCCGTATTGATTTGTGTATCTCTGATAGAACTGTCTTGGAATATGTGTCTGATGTACAGCTCCACACCGCCACTTGGTCTGACCACTCGCCGTTGACGATCAAAATCTCCCTTGGCCCGCATAATCAGACTCCCTATGTATGGAGACTTCCTAATCACCTTCTGAACAATCCAGCCTATGTAGCAGAAATTCAATCTCATATTCAGGATTATATTATGAACAATGTGGGAGGCGGTTCGGGCCCAGAGGCGGTGTGGAACGCCCATAAAGCAGTCCTAAGGGGCGTACTGATTCAAATTGGTTCGAGGGAAAGGAAGAGGAGGTTGCAAAAGCTGACCGACATTACTAAGCAGTTGAATACTCTAGATTCCCAAAATCAACTTCAACCATCTAAGTCCCTTACTGAAAAAATATTCCTACTCCGTCAGGAGCTGAGAACCTTGCTTCTCGAAAAATATAGCTCCACTCTCAAACGGTGGAAAGTGAACTCATACTCCACAGGACAAAAGGCGTCCAAGGCCATGGCCCTTCATATCAAAGGTCAGAGGACCAAATCTAGAATACAGCAGTTAGTACACCCGGTGTCTAAAGCTAAACTACTCAAACCAGACCTGATAGCGGATGCTTTTCGTGAGTATTATGCAACCTTGTATAATATAAAAGCGGACCCACATAGTCATCAACCGTGCCCATCCGAGATAGAAGCATTCCTCAGCCACATTGACTTGCCATCTATTTCACCACCCCTGTTAGCTACTCTGAACCAACCGTTCTCTGAATCAGAGGTACTGCAAGCTATTGCCACCCTCCCTAACCTGAAATCACCCGGCCCAGATGGCTTTACAGCCGAATATTATAAACAGTTTTCTAGTTTGCTGGTGCCCATCATGGTCAAAATGTTTAACTCAGCTGCCACATCCTCTTCCTTCCCACATGAGACTCTCAGTGCTATGATTGTTACTTTGCCTAAACCAGGGAAAGAACCTAACCAGCCCCAGAACTTCAGACCGATATCGCTTTTGAATCTGGATGCCAAATTGTATGCCAAACTGATTGCATTACGTTTGCTAGACGTCCTTCCAACGATCATACACAAGGACCAATCGGGGTTCACAAAAGGCCGACAGGCGTCTGATGCGACGAGAAGAGTCATTGATGCCATACATTGCGCCCGCACTACTGGAACGCCTTCTCTGCTCCTATCGTTGGATGCAGAGAAGGCGTTCGATAGAGTTCACTGGGGGTTTCTCTCAGCGGTACTGCACAAATTTGGTATCCGCGGCTTCCTCTACGAAGCCATTATGGCTTTGTACTCGAATCCATCGGCGAGAGTGCGTACCCCTGATGCTATTTCCTCATCCTTTGAGATATCGAATGGCACTCGCCAAGGGTGCCCTCTTTCCCCCCTCATATTCAACATGGTTATGGAGCCCCTTGCAGAACATATTAGATCGAACCCTAGAATATCAGGTATAGAAGTAGCGGGCAAGTCACATAAAATAAGTCTTTTCGCGGACGACGTCATCCTGATGGTAACTAACCCTACCGGGTCCCTTCCCGAAATTCAAAAAATATTAAATTGGTTTGGAGCAGTATCCCTATATAAGGTTAACGAAAGTCCCAAATTCTAAATGTTGGTCTCGATGCCACAACATGCGCCGTATTACAAACCCAGTTTCCCTACTCGTGGACGGACACACATCTTTCGTACCTAGGTATTAGGCTTACGGCGAATACGAAAACGCTTTTTTTACACAATTATGTTCCGGCCCGAACTAAGCTCCAAAATGACCTCAAACGCCCCCAACTCTCGGGTTTTTCGTGGCTGGGGAGACTGGCAGCGTTCAAGATGATGCACCTTCCTCAGCTCCTGTATATTTTTCGCACTGTTGCAATTCCGGTCCCTAAAAAGTTTTTCCGCTCTCTACAATCTATCATATCGCAATATATATGGTAAGGTAAGAAACCTAGATGCGCCCATGCGAAACTCATCAAATCACGCACCCAAGGGGGGGCGGGCTATGTGGACATATATGACTACTACCTAGCATCTATCCTCACACAATTACGCGCATGGTTTACCCCCGACTGTCCCCATATATGGAGGGAACTAGAGGCGTCCTTTTATACACTGTCGGATCTTCCATCATGGTTGATGGCGACGTCCCTAGGGGCAAAAATTCCATCTCACTTTCCCCCGGCCATGGTAGCTTCGGTCAACGCTTGGAAAGTACTGCTGACACAAACACACGATGGCCCCATGACACAGGAACTTCAGATACCCCTGTCCGCCCTGCATTACATCATGCCCGATACCAATTTCCACTCCTGGACCAAAAGAGGCATTACCACTTTGAATGCCTTGTATCACAATTCTAAATTGACCCCATTCCCAACATTACAACTTAAGTTCCAACTACCGGCGACCGACTTTTTCCTACACTTTAGATGTCGCCATTTCCTGACCTCTGTACCCACCTGGCCACTGACTGTCCCTACTACGGCATAGAATTACCTTATCTCAAAGTTACCTTCCAAGACCAAAGGCATTACTACGTTTTACAATCTAATCCAACAGAAAGAAGTCTTCTCCAAGTCGCTTCCCCATATACAATGGGAGAGAGACTTGGGTGTAGAATACTCAGTAGCACAGTGGACGCGTGCGATTCGCTCTGTCTACTCGACGACGTGCAATTCCAACCTATGGGAATTGCACTTGAAACTATCATTACGCTGGTACCTTACTCCTGAAAGACTTAGCAAATTTGACAAGCAAAATGACGGTGGGTGCTGGAGAGGATGTGGCAGAGTGGGTTCTCTCTTCCACGTCTTCTGGCAGTGCCCAAAACTCCAGAACTTCTGGCAGGAGGTGTTCTCTCTCCTGTCTGACTTGACTAACTCATCAATAGCACTCGACCCTGGACTTGCACTATTATCACTTGGCCTAGATCGGATTCCCCATCCTACGAGACACTCAGTTAACCATGGTCTACTAGCAGCTAGGCTGCTTATAGCCAGAGCCTGGAGACAGGAATCTCCCCCTACAACCCAAGAGGTGATTGAACTAGTGGCTACGCATCATTCCTATGAACGAGCCTTGTCACTGAAACACCGATCCACCACCCGTATGTCTAAGCTTTGGCTACCTTGGACTACATGGATTAATCAGAGGTGATGTGTGATTTCATCCCCTAGAGCGGACGGGGGGGGGGGGGGTGCCTCGCTGAGGCCTGGCGCGCTGGAGATGGCCACAGTGTGGTTCCCATTTGGGGTGGCTGTCTCTGGGGTGCCGGGCATTAGGTGGGGTGCACCTCGTTTGCGCGTGACCTCTACCTTGACCACACCTTGTTATATTACAGTCATTTAGCGGTGGAACAGAATTATTCCCCAACCGACAAGGCCCTTACGATAAGAATGTAACTAGGATTTACTGCAATTCACCTGATAGGAATGAACGGCTTGCCTGCTGAAAATATCTTGATGACAGTACTTATGTGTATTATTCAATGTTATACTGAGAATGTTATGACGGCACATGTATATGTCCATGAAAGTTATTGGGAATTGTACTTCCCAAATGTTTGTACCTTTGTTTGTTTTTCTTGTGTTTGATGAAAACTCAATAAAAAGATTGATTAAAAAAAATTTACTAAAGTTTAAAAGGAAAAAATCAAAAAAAAAAAAATGAGAAAAATATTGTTGTTTTTTCAAAATTGTCGCATTTTTTTTGTTTATAGTGCAAAAAGTAAAAATAGCACAGGTGATCAAATACCACCAAAAGAAAGCTCTGTTTGTGGGAAAAAAAGGACGTCAATATTATTTGGGTACAGCGTCTCACGACTGCGCAATTGTCCGTTAAAATCACGCAGTGCCGAATCGCAAAATAGGCCCTGGTCTTTGAGCAGGAAAATCTTTTGGGGCTTAAGTGGTTAAGCAACGCAGTGATCATTTTCAGTGTCCAGTGATCACAAGCTGGTTTATGTATCGGTCACTCTGAACGTTGCTTGTGTTATCAGCATTCTTGCCTTGTGCACACCGTCATCTAGACATTCCCATGTGTAATCTTGTGATTATGGATTGGCCAATGGTTTTGTTTGCACATGAGCAGCCTCCCGCACAGGTGTGGATGTATACAGTAAAGGACGATTTTCAATACGCATAAAAGAAATGATTTGTTGTGTAAAGGCTACCCAAACTTACCACATCCCTGAATGATCATACTATAGTATATATTCAATCCCTTGAATGGGGAGAATTTTTTAAGGCGCCAAATATGAGTCAAAGACCATATAGTAAAGAAATATACAGATATGCTTTTTTTGCAGATACATTTAAGTATTTCAAGACCAAATAAAAATTGCCCTAGTGTAACTTCACTTTGTTAACAGGCACAAAAAACAAGAATTCAAACTTGCTTCTCAGTCACTACTTTAAAAGTGTGTGTACTTATAACCTCCACCTATATGCTCCGAATCACAAAATAAATATTGCTCCTTATCAGAGTCCACTTAATTTGTGATAGGCTGGGACTGTATTCTCGACGCATTTCGCTATCTACTTCAGTGGAGGCAACACGAGAAGCAAAATAAAAGTAGAATATAATGCAGTCCAACCGAATCCAAGTGCCACACCTGCACAAGGGCACAGATGCCCTCCTCAAGGAGGAAGAGTAAGTGCAGAAAAAAAAACAGCCCTTAAAGCAGAATGAAACCTAAGTTGTAGGAAACTGTCAGTAGTAAGCTTTAATTACAGAAGAGAACTTTGCAATGGGTAAGTACTGGACCGGGCTCAAACCAAGAGCAGAGATACAGTGTCCAGGAAAAGGAAAAAAAATATATATCCAATCTTCTAAAAGGCAAATGTGCAAGGGACAAAGAGGGGAGAAGGGACAAGAAAGTAAAAATAAATATCAACTGTATGGGCAAAAAGAGGGGGTTTTTCTAATGTGTTTAAGTGGAAGATAAGGCTAGTAGGTAGCAGGCCCCAGCGAACACCAAAGTAGTAATCAAAGATGCATTAGTTATAAAGTGAACTCGTGCACATTGAACTATCAAAGTGCATCAAGTTTCAAATACCGATTCAAAGGGTCAGGAAGTGGTATGAAAAAAAAAAAAAAAAATATATATATATATATATATAGGGGGAAAGTGTACTAGGAAACGAAATGCTTAGTAAAAGGGGTGAGAAAGGAAGATAGTGCAGACATGACCAAGGAAGAGAAAAAAAAGAGAAAAAGAAAGAGAGAAAAAAAAGAAAAAAAGAAGAGAAAAAGAGCTCTTTTTCTCTTTTTTTCTCTTCCTTTGTCATGTCTGTACTATCTTCCTTTCTCACCCCTTTTACTAAGCATGTCGTTTCCTAGTACACTTTCCCCCTATATATATATATATATATATATTCATTTTTTTTTCATACCACTTCCTGACCCTTTGAATCGGTTTTTGAAACTTGATGCACTTTGATAGTTCGATGTGCACGAGTCCACTTTATGACTAATGCATCTTTGATCACTACTTTGGTGTTCACTGAGGCCTGCTACCTACTACTAGCCCTATCTTGCACTTAAACACATTAGAAAAACCCCCTCTTTTCGCCCATACGGTTGATATTTATTTTTACTTTCTTGTCCCTTCTCCCCTCTTTGTCCCTTGCACATTTGTCTTTTAGAAGATTGGATATATATTTTCTTTCCTTTTCCTGGACACTGTATCTCTGCTGCTGGTTTTAGCCCGGTCCAGTGCTCTTACCCATCGGGAAGTTCCCGGCTATGTGTCAGTTCCTCACCCTTGCCATACCATCCTCACGCCTTGCTTTTTGCCGTGGGACCTTGTCACTGTCAATGGATATGATTTTCTACTAAAACAAATGGTAAGCAGGATGGTATATGAATATTTCTGTGTCTTTATAGGGAGTCATTACCATTGTGCGCAATTGCATGTTTGGATTTTTATGACTTTCATGACACCTGAATGTTTGATTAACTAATGTATGTTATGTTTTAACATCTAGAATCAATAAAAAGGTCACATACACTTTCGGTCCCTGAAGAAGTCAAATATCTCGGCGAAACATGTAGGGCCACTGTGATCCACTTTACCAATATTATTGATTCTTTCGTTTGAAGTTTGTAACGTTAATGTACATGTCTGTATTTCTGGTTTTATATCTTACAATATCTTACACTATGTCTTTTTTTAAATTCTTTTTTGTAATAAAATTCAACATTTTTATACATTGTTGGTCCTGATATAACTTTATTGCCCCCGTATTATCCTTGCCCCAAAGTCCCATGTTCTTGGTGAGGCAGAGTCCAGACATCTTTTTCTAGCTTCTGGTTTGACTAGATGTGGGACCACTCCCTCACCCAATTTCTATTTTTCAACTGTGTACCGGTGTTGAAGTTCTGATCTTAGCTTTTCAATCACATGAGAAACTTCTTGCTGCTTTCAATAGGATTTTCATGATTCTTTTTCAAAAGCCAGGTTGGGGATAAACTCTCTAATATAGTCAGAGATGTATAGTAACTAAGTAGAACTACTTCACTACTGTTCTTAAGTACCGAAAGGCGGTATCTGTACTTTCCTAGAGTAGAATTTTTTTCTCCTACTTCCAATTTTACTTCACTACATTTTTTTCAATGATTTCAATACTTCTACTCCAATATTTTTGTGCTGCATAGTTACTTGTTACAATTATAAAAATTACCACTGCCAGAACAGTAGGTGGCAGGTTTCATGAAGCTCAAAACGTGTATTATCAGCGCATACGAAAATAAATGCTACTGTATGTATAAATAAAAGCTGCATTTGAAATAATAAAAAACAATATGATGTTCAAACTTTTGACTTCTTTCTTGAATAACTACATAACACAGTACTTGTACTTTTACTTTCAGTACTTGAGTAGCAATTTTTTTTTCAAAACTACTTGTACTTTTACTTTCAGTACTTGAGTAGCAATTTTTTTTAAAAAAAAATACTTGCAATACTTAAGTACAAAAAATGTTGAATACTTTTGTACTTCTACTCAAGTCACTTTTTGATCGAGCACTTCCACTTCTACTCAAGTCACTTTTTGATCGAGCACTTGTACTTTTACTCAAGTATGGGTTTCGAGTACTTTATACAACTCTGAATATAGTCTCCTCCACTGGGGACATGGTAGATTACATGCTCTTAGGGCCCTGTCACACCAAATGCAGCTGGATGCAGTTGGCTGCAGTTTGATGCATTTTGAACTGCACTCCAACTCCATAGATAGCCCAAAATCAAGGGAATCCTATAAGCATAGTTCACATCATTGCAGAACAGTTCAGCGCAGTTAAAAAAAAAAGTAGAGCATGTTGCATTTTTTCCCACCACAAAATGCAGCAAACGCACTACAAACGCACTGCACCTGCACTGCGCCACACCCTTTTAAACCAAGAAAACCAAGGCCAAAATCATATAGAAAAATGCACTGCAAATGCGGCACAAAATGCATTACATTGCTTCAAATGCATGTAAACCTGCAGTCAAAAATGCACAGTTTCTGGTGTGAATGGGCCCTAAATGTGTCTTTGAAGATGCTCTGTGCAAAATGAGTACCTTTCCCTTTAATGTCTATCCACCAAATCCCCTCAATCAAATCAAAATGTTTTTATTACTGCAAAAATTATCATTGGAGAGATCAAAGGGCTTAGGGACCACCATCACTAGGACAGGAGGTGAAGTAAATATTCCTTATTGTCAACGAACAGCAAAAATGATCTAGCAGAGGTTCTAGTCCTTCTCCATAATTAATAAAAAAAAGTTTCCGCCTGGGTTCTCTAAAGAGGTATTGCAGCTTACCAGTCATTACATGTGGTGGCTGCATTTGTTTTCTTCTTTGAGGCTTTTTTTCATTCTGTTTTCATCTGGTAATCTTGCCAGTAAAACACCTCCTGTTTTAGAGTGCCCCCCACTCTGGATGAAGGAGCAACAGAGACACCTTTGAACAGCAGCATTGTCAGTGTTAGGGGAGGGGAGTGTTAGATGTACTAGCTGATTTGGATACACTAACAAATTGGAGCCAAACTACATTACCACTTGCTGACCCCCTACCACACTTGTAATGTGGCAGATTGGCTCTATTGCGCGAAACAACGTACCTGAATGTCATTTCGTGCAATAGACACTGAAGGAGGCGCGGTCGCGAGCGGATTGGCCAATCAGCGGGTCCGGTGGACCCGATATCCGCTGGCCACCCACAATCATTCCCAGGACAGGCAGAACAGCGATTTGCCTATATAAACAAGGCAGATTGCCGTTCTGACAGGGGAAAATATATAGATCATGTATTCTTGCTAAGCATGAACACGAATCTATGTCTTCCCCCGGTCAGATTATCCCCCACACAGTTAGCAAGCATCAGCTAGGCACACAGTTAACCCTTTGATCGCCCCTGATGTTAACTCCTTCTCTGCCAGTGTCATTAGTACAGTAAAAGTGTATATTTTTAGCACTGATCATTGTAATATTGTCACTGGTTCCCAAAAAAAGTGTCAAAAGTGTCAGTTAGGTGTCCGATTTGTCCCCTGCAAAGTCGCAGACCCACTAAAAATCACTGATCGCCGCCATTACTAGTAAAAAAATAAATAAACAAAAATGTCATAAAAATATCCAATTTTGATGAAGAAACTAGATTTTTTTTCAATTTTTTATTGGATGTATTTTATAGCAGAAAGTAAAAAATATTGTTTTTTTTTGTTTTTTTCAAAATTGTAGCTCCTTTATTTGTTTATAGCGCAAAAAAAAAAAAACAAAAAAAAAATGTTGTGGTGAGAAAACTCTATTTGTGAAAAAAAAAAGAACATCAATTTTATTTGGATACAGCGCTGCACGACCGCGCAATCGTCAGTTAAAATAACGCAGTGCCGTATAGCAAAAAATACCCTGGTCATTAAGGGGGTAAAACCTGTAGTGGTTAAAAACAGTTACAGCAAACATTTTTTTTTTTTTTTTTACTTTTGAGATACAGGTTTTACTTTATTAAAAAAAGCCAATCATTGAAAGCACCCCTGTCAGCGGTAAATGGTTTGTCTCATTCCTGTATACAAACTGCAGAAGAGCTTGTTCTTTTGAAAAACAACAGACATACTGGTTAGATCACCAGATAATAATAGAAGAAAGCAAGCCTAAAAAGAAAAGAAATGCAGCCATTACATCTAAGAAAGGGTAAGCTGCAATATACTAAATGTTTGCTTTTGGGTTTAATACTACTTTCATTCTAAAGGTTAGACCATGAACAGCCATGTAAAGTTTAAGCACTTCCCGACTACCCGCTGCCTTTTTACTGCGGCAGGGTGGCTCTCCTGCGCAAATGAATGTAGACCTACGTCGGTCGCGCGCGGGAAGCTAGGGGGCGAGCGTGTGCTCCCGCCCCCCACTCGGCAGCGGGGAAGCCAATGCACGGGTCAGGCGGCTCCGATTGCCGTCTGACACCCGCGATCATTACCCGCTGAGAGAGAAGGACGGTCAGCTGACCATTCTTCTCTCTGGAATGATCACAGAGCTTCTATATAGGATCAGATGTCTCTATGGTCATTTCACAAGCCACACCCCCACACAGTTAGACTCACTCCCCTAGGCTCACATTTAACCCCTTGATCACCCATAGGGTTAACCTCTTCCCTGCCAGTGTCATTATTACAGTAACAGTGCATATTTTCAGCACTGATTACTGTAGTAATCTCACTGGTCCCCCCAAAAATGTCAAAAATGTCAGTTAGGGGTCCGATCTGTCCGCCGCAATGTTGTAGTCCTGCAACAAATCGCAGATTGCCGCCATTACTAGTAAAAAAAATTAAAAAAACAATAAAAATGACATAATTCTTTCCCGTAGTTAGTAGACGTGATAACTTTTGCGTAAACCAATCAAAATACGCTAATTGTAAATTTTTTTACCAAAAATATGTAGCTGAAAACAAATTGGCCTAAACTGTTAAAAAATTTAGAATTTTAAATATTTTTTGTTTGAGAATGTCATATAGCAGAATGTGAAAAATATTGTTTTTTTTTTTAAATTGTCGCTATTTTTTTGTTATAGCGCAAAAAATAAAAATCGCACAGGTGATCAAATACCACCAAAAGAAAGCTCTATTTATGGGAAAAAAAGGACATCAATTTTATTTGGGTACAGCGTCGCACGACCGCGCAATTGTTCCCTAAATTAATGCAGTGACGAATCGCAAAATAGGGACTAGTCAGAAAGGGGGCGAATCCTTCCGGTCTTAAAGTGGTTTAGGCCAGTTTAACTTAGTTGTAGAAAAAGTGTATCAAATTATTTTTATGGTAAACTCATGAATTATAAAAAAAAAAAAAAATAGTATTAAACACATCACAGCTGCAAATTATACATATCAAATGTAAATGATACAGCTTGTGAAAATAGAATTTTATTTAAGACTCAAATCCCAATACATAATAATTTTATGTACTGTATATATATGTACAATAATATAATAACGCCACCTGTGAATGGTGATCTGCTGTACTGGGTCATGGGGTCCTACTAACCCTTTATGAATCTCCCTCTGGGAGTGTTGTCAAGATAGACAGCCGGCTGCAGGCACACAACTATACCTGAGGGAGCATTTAAATGTGTAATCAGCATTAGAGTAAGAGGACATAGTATCCTGTGCCTGCGTTTATAGCCGTCATCAATAAGTAGGCGGAATAAGACAATCGTATCATTGTTTGTAAATCCTCTTTTATTGGGAGAGGTAATATTACTTTTTGAGCTTAATAATATGGCTGGGTGTATACGCTTTCTTCATACTGTCTGTGATAAATCGTTATAAAGCTGCACGGATAATGTATAGGGGAAAGTAGAGTACACTGAATGCACATTTTTGGTTATTGCAGTGACATGACTTTCATTTTTTAAAAAAAAATTTTTACATTCTTTTATTTAAAGATTTTAATGTTTTACAATGCAAGGATAACATATAACATATAAATAAATGACTAACAGAAAAAAAATGTTCACGGTATTGGCAATGAGATGAAACAACACAGTGTTATGATAAACATAACATATCATGAGATAAAACAATGGATGGTGAAATAACATACATACTGTACAATAGGGGTATGGTAAGAAGAAAAAAAAGGGGGGGGAGGGGGTGTGGGATGGGAAGAGGAAATGGTTGGGAAAAGAGGAGGAGGAGTGGGACGGAAGTGAAACCCCTAATCCAATCCAGACGGACGGACAGACAGACAGACAGACAGACAGACAGACAGACAGACAGACAGACAGACAGACAGACAGACAGACAGACAGACAGATAGACAGATAGACAGATAGATAGATAGATAGATAGATAGATAGATAGATAGATAGATAGATAGATAGATAGATAGATAGATAGATAGATAGATAGATAGATAGATAGATAGATAGATAGATAGATAGATAGATAGATAGATAGATAGATAGATAGATAGATAGATAGATAGACAGACAGACAGACAGACAGACAGATAGATAGATAGATATCATAAAAGTGATGAACGGAATACATTTCTTTCAGGGCTTTTCAATCTTTATATGTTTTGACAAACTTACTTTATTGTAGTAATTATTATATTATATAATATTATATTATTATATTTTTTAACAAACACTTTATTTTTTGACAAAACTTCCATATTTTTGTTATCATATTAGATATACAAGTTAACCTCTGGAGGGAGCTCTTAGTGGCTGAGTGCAATTATTTTGACTCTTTTTTTTTTAAAACTGACTCTGTTGCAGAATCAAAGGTTCCCTGTAAAACAAGAGATTTACTATTTACCTATGGAATGTTCACTCTTCTTTTTTTGATGTGCCTCACATATTTTTGTTATTGTATTAAATATAGAGATTTGTAGGATTGCCACAGAGGGAGCTCTTAGCCGTTCAGTACAATTACTCTCATTAAAGCGTTTGTAAACCCATTATTTCAAATTTGTGATATGTGCCTGCTGTAGCATGAACTTGTGTGAATAATTATCCTGTTCTCTTTGTATTGCTTCCTTTGTGTGAAATTTCTGATGTTCCTGTCAGTCCCTCTGCTTTCTTATTAAAATTGACCACACTAAGCAGGAGAACACACTGTGGTCAGTTTTCTAGCTGTGCTGGGAACTCTGCCTGCTCTCCTCCAATGATCAGACTTGTCCTCACACTCCCCCCCCCCCTTCCCCCTGCGCAGCCTTTCACTGCGAAGCTCAGTATGCTGCTGTTGTTTCTCCTCCCCCACCTCTTATGCAGCTGAGAACAGAGGGAATGTGATCACTTTTTTAAAAAAGGGAAAAAAGGTATTAATTTTTTTTTTTATATCTACATATACACAAATGTTTTGTCTTTCATTTCTATTTTAAACTGAGTGGGTTGCTTTACAAGGTGAGGGTTTACAATGATGTTTCTAAGAACCTGCCCTCATCTCTGAATGTGACATGATGATCATATTTATTATAGGTATTTATATAGAACCAACAATTTTAGGCAGCACTTTGCATTCACATCAGTTCCTTCCCTCAAAAAGTCTAAGGTCCCTCCCTATTACATTTATATAAATACCAGGGATAGTTTAGACAGCAGCCAATAAACTAACAGTATGTCTTTGGAGTGTGGGATGGAACATGCAAACTCCATGCAGATAGTGTCCCCTAATTCTCCTTGGTAGAAATGCTAACCATTAGGCCACTAGGCTGCCCATGCCAAGCAGACAGAAGAAAAGATGCTTCAATTCCTAGTGAGAAAGGTTTCATAGGGAATTTTTCAGGTAACCAGCATTACACCAGTAAAGGGGTATCTGATCTCCTGTGAACATTGCCACTCTTGCAGCTTGCCTGGGGTTAGAAAAGCCCTGGAAATGCCAAAAAAAACCCCCAAAAAACTATAATGCCTTTTGCACATTGTGGCTTGAAAAAGCTCAGTACAGCGTTTTTTTTTTTTTTTTTTTTTTTTTTTACTGATTTAAAATGCAGCCAATTGTTTACAATGTGCCTGTACACACAATTGCGGAAACAAGCTCTGCATATTCTTGAGTAAAGAAAATAAATAGAAAAATCTGCTTTCCTGGTTAGTATTTTGCACCAGTATGCGCAAATACACGCATATGAGCACAAATGTTTTGAGATTTCATCGATTTTGCAATAAGGAATGTATTGTACGTAAATGCTCATACGTGCGAATACGTGTAACACAAGGCCAGAAATAAAATAATAATACAGTGCTTACAGTCCAAAATAGATAAATTAGATTGACAGTGAAAACATGTGAATAAAGTCCAAAGTCTTTTCAAAAATCACATATAAGGTGCTCAGTGCTCCAAAAGCCTTTGAAAAAATGCCGAAGTGCTTCAAGTAAACATGCCGTGCAATGTGCCACACTCCTCTCTCGTATCCCCACTCACCAGAATAAATAGACCCTCAGCTTCTCAGTGTGGGGGTCAAGCATGCATATGTCGGGTGTTGGGAATACCAAGTTTCTTTGGCGTCCTTAATGAGGTCTCCAAAAAGCTGCTCTTTGGGGCAGCGTATCACGTACCTGAAGGTGAGCATGAAACGGTGAGGAAGGCCTCTCTTATGCCTCTGACTCAGGGCCCCTGATAGTGCAGACAGGAGGCGCCGGAATGTAGAGTAGCACGAGCGCCTGATGTAAGCTGGAAGCAGGCTGATGTCCACCGACAGGGATAGCCAGGTAGGTCCAGTGGATAAGCAGGTGTGTAGGCAGCTAGTGCTGGCGGCAGGAGTCAGGATAGCAGGGTAGGCTGACAGAACCCTTACTAGCCAGATAATCAGATTCGGAGAAGGCAGGAGCGTAGTGAGACAAGCCGGGTCAGAAGCCAAACGGTAATACAGGAGCCAGAAGGAGCAGACTGGAGCGGAGGTCAAGGGACAAGCCGGGGTCGGTGCAGGCAGAGAGCAGAGGATAGTCAGGACAAGCCGGGTCTGGTACTGGTAAGCAGGATACAGGTTAGCAGGTTCAGGTCAACAAGGCTGAAGACAAAGCAGCACTGGACCGGAGCAAAGGCTGGGTTTAAATAGCCCATTTGGCGCCAGCATCTGTCATGTTGCGTGCTTGCGTGCGCGCGTTCGCGCGTTCGCGCATTCGCGCATGCGCATTAGCCAAGTCCCTGCGGGATTTAACAGAAACACAACTTTGAACAGCAAGCCTCTTCTTACACAGCGGGAATATCCACCAGGCTCAATGAAAGAATAAAGGTTAGGGGGGGCATTTATTGCTCCACCTATACCTATGGGACGGTGACAGACCAATCAATAATAGGATAATTTGTTGGTATGTGCTCATTTGCATATTTAAATCTCATTGGTCGTTTTTTGTATGGCAACTGTAATAACGGTTATTTTCAGGTATTGAGCTTATATAAAGTAATAACTGCGTCAGCAGTTAATCTGACGGCGGGGACAGAAGAAGAAGGTTGTCCTGCCTGTTTCTCTCTGCCTTGGAATAGCCCTGCTGCGGAGGAGCTGCCATTTTGTCTCAACCATCCGTGCCTGACCTCCGCCTCCACCTTCACTCCCTCCCGGTCACTGACCATTACTAGCATGCAGTCCTTACTTCAGACTGTCCTTTCCCTTCGGGTGCGGACTTCCGGATGTTTCCGGCCCCCTCCTCTTCTGCTGAGCTCCATGGCGGACTTCCTCCTCCCCCGGAGATCTGTGTTGTAAGCCGCCGCCTCCCTTCGACTGCCCGCCCCTCCCGGTCTCCGCCTTCTGACATGGCCCGCAGCTCCGTCAGGGACAACAGGCCGAGGAGACGGCCTCGAAGATTCGGATCCCCGTCGCCACCTCGCTGCTCTGCTGCTTCCAAAAAGGGCAGAAGCGGACATTCCGTGGACAGACGTCATGTTAATAAAAATGTACAAGCTGTGGATCCTCCTCCTGAGGGTTCTGTCTCCCCCTCCCCTATTTGCTCTGATTCATTACAGGTTGCTGCTTTGGAGCCACCTTCTGGTGCTGAAGATGAACTGCATGCGCAAGATATACCTGCTAGTTTGTCAGCTCCTTCTCAGAGTGGTGAGTCTGACAATTTGCAATTGCTTTTGGATTTGGCAAGGTCTTTTAATGTATTATTTAATCAGGTTGCTAATATACAGAAATTGCCTAATAATACTGTTGCACCTGTTTGGAGTGATCAAATTTGCCTGTCTCAAATGTCACTTCTGTTGTTACTTCTGCACCTGTCTCCAATTTACATGTGCCTCCACCTATATCCTCTGTTTCTATACCTGAGAGCTGTTACAAGGAGGCTATGACGTGCGAACTTTCGCCGTTAGGCTACCATTTGAGTTTAGTCTTGAAAGAAAAAATCTGGAAAGAAGAATTTGTGGATATCTTGTCTTTACTGCCTTCTTCTAAGGATAACAGGTTTGATAAGAAAAATACTGAGAAATCTGATGAGGATAGGCGCAGAACACCGGCCAGATCTTTTAACAATTGGCTTCAAGGCTTCTGTATATACGCCAGTATGATGGGTGAAAAACATCCTGAACGTTGTAGTGGTTTATTTCAACATGTTGAAATAATTCTAGATGCCTATAAAAATTTTACTGGTCTGGCTTGGTTCTTTTATGACCAATCTTTTCGTCAAAAACTTGCTATACATAAATCTGTGCGTTGGGGGACGAAAGATGTTGGGCTTTGGCTAAACCTTCTTTTACCTCAGCGTACTTTTGCCAAACCAGTATCTGTTACCCCATCTGCTCCCTTTAAAAAAGGTTTGTGCTTTAGCTTCAATGAAGGCCAATGCAAGTGGCCAGGCTCGTGTAGATACAAACATGAGTGTTCTTTCTGCGTGGGCGCTCATCCTGCCTCAAGATGTTTTAAGAAGTTGGCTTCTCAATCTTCTAATCCTCAGCCTGAATTTTTTCGTAAAAGTGGTCACACCAGTGAAGGTTGCAGAAATGCAACCATGGCTTCAATTATGGCCAAACCGGCTGATAGCACGCATCCTATTTGAAGGTTTCTCTGTTGGTTTTCTACTGCCTTCCTTTTCAGGTTCGGGATGTATAGTGCATGATAACTTGACGTCAGTGTCCAAATATGAAGCTATAGTTGCTGAAAAAATTTTGAAAGAGCTTCGTGATGGCAGAATTGCGGGCCCTTTTGTTGCGCCTCCATTTGTTAATTTTCGGGTTTCACCATTGGGAATTATTCCAAAAAAAGAACAAGGCACTTTTCTTCTTATACACCACTTATCATTTCCAAAAGGCTTATCGTTGAATGACGAATTGGATCAAGATATTTGTGCTTTTTCCTATGCTTCTTTTGACGATGCCTTGCGCATTATTCGTAATGTTGGTGATTCGGCCCTATTAGCTAAAGCTGATGTTAAGTCGGCGTTTAGGCTACTTCCCATTCACCCTAGTGCCTTCAATTCGTTGGGTTTTCGATTTGATGGTTTTTATTTCTACGACAAATGCCTCCCCATGGGCTGTTCTTTATCCTGCAAAAAATTTTGAGATGTTTTCTTCATTCTTGGAATGGGTGGTTTGTTATCGCGCGAAGTCTTTCAATGTTATTCATTATTTAGACGACTTCCTCTTTGTCGGAAAAGCCGGCACTTCGGACTGTTTATCTCTTTTTTCAGAATTTGTTGTTGTATGTCGTCAATTCGGAGTTCCCTTGGCTCACGAAAAATTGGTGTTACCTACTCAGTGTTTGGAATTTCTGGGCATCACTATTGACACCGCTGCAATGGAATTTCATTTGCCACCTAAAAAAATTTGTAGGCTGTATACTTTAATTGATTTTGTCTTGTCTAAAAGAAAGGTCACTCTAAGAACTTTACAATCAGTTTTGGGATTGTTGGCCTTCGCGTCTCGGGTTATTCCCATTGGAAGAATTTTTTCGAGACGTTTGTATAAAGCTATTTCTGGTGTTTCATCCCCCTTTCATTTTGTGCGTCTCACTCGCAGTTTACGTGATGATTTGCTTGTATGGAAAAATTTTTTGAAAACTTATAATGGATGTTCTTTATGGAGACAGCCGTTTTGCGCCTTGGCAGCATTGGATTTATATACTGATGCTTCCGGTTCCGTTGGATATGGGGCTTTCTGGCAAGGCCACTGGTCAGTAGGCTTATGGCCTGATTCTTGGAAATTATCAGGTTTGACTAGGAATATAGTTTTCTTGGAAATTTTTCCTTTACTGGTTTTCTTGGAGTTGTGGGGTTCTAATTTCCGTGACCTTAATTTGTTGTTTTATTCGGATAATATGGGTGTTGTCTACGCCATTAATTGTTTGACTTCAAAATCTTTGCCGGTCTTAGCGATCTTGCGTCACTTGGTTTTTATGTGTTTAGAACTAAATATTTGGATTAAGGAGAAATATATACCGGGTAAGTCGAATTTAATCGCTGACTCTCTCTCTCGCATACAGCTGGACCGGGAATTAGTTCCATATGCAGACGTTCATGGCAATTTATGCCCTCAACATTTGTGGGATCTGCTTTGACTCCTGTGCAACAAGCAGTTCGTAATTCGTTGGCGCCCTCCACGTGGGCACACTATTTAGCCGCGTGGCGTATGTGGGACTCTTATATAAAATCTCTGGGAAATAATCCGGAGATTTCTTTTGAAGACCTCGTTCTGGTATTTCTTAATTTTTTAATGTCTAAGGAATATTCTTATTCGCATATACAAAAAATGCTTAGTGGTGTTTCCTTTTTCTTTAAATTATCGGGTATGCCTTCATGTATGTCCTTCTTTTCGGTTCAACAAGCGTTGAAAGGATATAGAAGAAAATTTGTTACAACGGATTCTAGGTTTCCCGTATCTTCTTCCATACTGCTAACCATTTGCAAGGCCACGGATTCTGTTTGCTTTTCACCTTTTGAGGCTTTATTATTTAAAGTTGCGTTTAGTCTTTGTTTTTTTGGCGCATTTCGAATTTCTGAAATTTTGCCAAAAAATTCTTCATGTGTTTATGGCATTTTGTTCTCAGACTTAAGGATTGGTACTGATTTTATACAGATTTATTTAAAACGCAGCAAGACAGATCAAATTGGACGTGGCCGCTGGATCACGCTTCGTCCTTTAAGTGGTTCTTTAGTTTGCATTGTTTCCCTTCTGTCCGAATATTTAAAGGTACGCCCTGAGGGCTCTTTTCTGCTTCTACATATATCTGGTCTTCCGCTTACCATTTACCAATTTAATTTGGTTTTGAAACGTTGTTTGGCCCATGCGAATCTTCAACATCTTCGCATTACATCTCACTCATTTCATATCGGTGCTGCCACTGAAGCTGCACTGTTGGGTTTCTCTGCACCTGTTATCAAACGTATTGGTAGATGGGAATCGAACTGTTTCCGTAGTTATGTGAGACCTAATTCTGTTATTTAATCTACAGGTTGTCGAAAACACATATGGATTCTCGGTCGTTCCTTCATATTCTGGGCCTCTCGTAGGGCTGCTCTAAGATGCTATGGTTCGAACCTTGGTCTGGATATGGACGAATTTCAAGTTTGGTGGTTGGGTAGAAGGGGCATGATGTGTGAGGATTTAGATAATTCTTTGCCATTTTTATTGTCACATTGGCCTAACCCTTCTGTTATTATTTTACATTTGGGCGGTAATGATATTGGGTCTCGTACGACTTTAGATATCATTTCAGCTCTTAGATTGCAATTTTTGCGATTACATTCTTTATTTCCAGATTCGGTTTTAATTTTTTCAGAAATTGTCCCCAGACTCCGTTGGCATTTAATTCCTGAGCTGAAATTCTGTAAAAAAATCCGTAAACGTATTAATAGAACTTTTGAAAAATTTTTGCGATCGATTAATGGTTTTTCGTACAGACACGTTGACCTGGAAGGTGACTTGCCTGGTTTCTATCGTCCAGACAATATTCATTTATCTAATGTTGCGTTGGATATTTTTAACTTAGGGCTTCAAAATTGTATTGAAATGGCCACAGTTAAGTTGGTGGGGTGCCAGGCTCTTGTTTTTTGAGCCTGGCTGGTGGATATTGTAATTTTAAGTGAATTAACTTGAGCGGTTATAGCTGAGTTAATATATATACTGTTTATTATATGTTATATGTTATAAATATATATATATATATATATATATATTTGTGTATAATATATATATACAAGTTTTAATTGTTATATCAATAAAGGGCCGTGGCCAATTTTCAATCCATATTCTAGATTTGGTCTTTTTTATTTATGTCTTTTATTTATATATTTGATATATGGTTTTCTTCTGATTGGTTCTGTCTACAGTCCCATAAAGGTTAGGGGGGGCATTTATTGATCCACCTATACCTATGGGACGGTGACAGACCAATCAATAATAGGATAATTTGTTGGTATGTGCTCATTTGCATATTTAAATCTGATTGGTCGTTTTTTGTATGGCAACTGTAATAACGGTTATTTTCAGGTAGTGAGCTTATATAAAGTAATAACTGCGTCAGCAGTTAATCTGACGGCGGGGACAGAAGAAGAAGGTTGTCCCGCCCTCCCCACCCCCTCTATTTACCCTATGTCACGGTCCTTTTTTTGGATATCTTTGTACTTGATATCAATTGTTTTGGATAATTTAATGTTTAACTTGAGCGGTTATAGCTGAGTTAATGATATGTATATTTGTTGTGGATATTGTAATTTTAAGTGAATTAACTTGAGCGGTTATAGCTGAGTTAATATATATACTGTTTATTATATATTATATGTTATAAATATATATATATTTGTGTATAATATATATATACAAGTTTTAATTGTTATATCAATAAAGGGCCGTGGCCAATTTTCAATCCATATTCTAGATTTGGTCTTTTTTATTTATGTCTTTTATTTATATATTTGATATATGGTTTTCTTCTGATTGGTTCTGTCTACAGTCCCAAAAAGTACTCATAGTGAAGTACTGTAAGAAAGGCTTATTTGCGCAATAAAAAAAATGAACTTACAAAATCTCTGCATAAAACAGGCATTGAAACTATACCGAGGCTGGTTCGCCGCAGCTCAGCATGTGTTCAACAGAGGGCGGAAGCGAGGTTTTGGGTTGCTGAACCGAAAATTACGTCCACACCTTTTACCCCTACCACAGGGCTTCATTGGGGACCTTAATGATGCTCTGTGGGAGGGGAGAAACACGTTGATGTAATTTCTGGTTCCGCGACCCAAGACGTCACTTCTGCCCTCTGTGGAATGCATGCTGAGCCACTGTGAACCCGGAAGAGCCTCGGTATTGTTTCAATGTCTGTTTTATGCAGAAATTTTGTAAGTGAATTTTTTATTGCGCAAAAAAATCTTTCTTACAGTACTTTACTATGAGAACTTTCTTCTTTCATTGAGCCTGGTGGATATTCCCGCTGCTCCAAAGAGCAGCATTTTGGAGATCTCTGTGACAGGGGTCACTTTTGTTGGGGGGCCCGTGGAACCCAGCTTACCTCAGAGAGGTTGAGAAATCCCTCTCTCAGCTCCCTAGGCCCCTCTTATGTGTAAGTCACCCTGTGTCTATTAGGGGCACAGGGTGACCAAGAAAATGATGGACAGATACTTAACCACTTTCAGACAGGAGGATTTTCCCCCTTAACCTCCTTAGTGGTATTCCCGAGTGTGGCTCGGGGTTAAATTTCAGTGCAATTAGCGGTAACCCTGAGCCACACTCGGGGTACCGCCAGGAGCATCGCTGGATCCTGAAAGAGGGGTTACTTACCTTATCCCCGGGATCCAGTGATGTATCCCGGCAGTGTCCGGCGGCCGGATCTTCCGCCTGATGCTTGTGACCTCTGGCTTCCGTCTCCTGCGACGTGACGCTCGCAGGGGGGTGGAACCGGCTGCAAATTCAAATAATACAAGATAAATACACAATACAAGATAAAATAATATACAATTATATCATTATATACAATACAAGATAAAATAAACTGACATTAGTTTGCCCCCCAGTGCCCTTTCCTGCAGTTTTACTGTACTTTATATGTATATATATATATATACATATGTATATATATATATATATATATATATATATATATGTATATATACATACATACATACTTTAGCTTATTTATAGTTATTCATTATATTATAATTTATGATTTTGTGTTTCAAACTTTATCATAACCGAGATGTTATATAGAACGCACAGTAAAAAAAAAATCATATGTAAATAGTTGGTTTGGGCTGCTCATCATTAAGAATTACATGCAAAATAATGGTACCGCTTTCAGCACCTAAAATCCGAAACAATCATACCGCCAGGGAGGTTAATAATCAGGCCCTATTTTGCGATTCGGCACTGCGTTACTTTAATGAAAAATTGCGCAGTCGTGCGAAACTGTACCAAAATAAAATTGCTGTCCTTTTTTTCCCACAAATAGAGCTTTCTTTTGGTGGTATTTGATTACCTGTGCGATTTTTATTTTTTCGCTATAAACAAAAAAAAAAAACAATATTTTTTACATTCTGCTACATAACATTCCCCCCTAAATATTGGTATATATAATAATAATTGGTATAAAAAATCCCAATAAGCGTAATAACAATAAGTTATCGCGTTTACTAACTACAGGAAAGATTTTTTGTCATTTTTATTAATTTTTTATTTTTTTGCTAGTAATGGCGGCGATCTGCGATTTTTTGCAGGACTGTGACATTGCGACGGACAGATAGGACCCCTAACTGACATCTCTGACACTTTTGGGGGAACCAGTGACATTACTACAGTAATCAATGCTAAAAATATGCACTGTTACTGTAATAATGACACTGGCAGGGAAAGGGTTAACAGTATAGGTGATCAAGGGGTTAAATGTAAGCCTAGAGGAGTGATTCTAACTGTGGGTGGGTTGGGCTTGTGAAATGATCACAGAGACATGCGATCCTATATAGCAGGATTGCATGGTCTCAATGATCATTGCAGGCAGAAGGACAGACGGCTGTGTTTACAACAGCCGAGTGTCCTTCTCTGTCAGCGGGGAGAGATCAAGAGTGTCAGGCGGCAATCGGAGCCGCCTGACACATGCGCCAGCTTCACCGCTGATGAGCGGGGGCGGGAGCTCGCCGGAGGCGCGCGCTCGCCCCCAGCTCCTCCCAGGCAAGTGACGTACCGATACGTGACTCTGTCTGGGAGAGCCACTCTGCCGATGTATATAAAAAGTATACGGTCAGCAAGGGGTTAATGGACACTGAGAATATGGTTTGGATTACTTCAAATGGGACAGTAATATTTATCCACCATATATCTCAAGAAATATATGGAGACTATTCCTGGCCTGTTTGATTCTGAACATGTTCCTTGAAAGAGCTAATCACAATGCCAGAGATGGACAGTCTGTTACTGGTGGTCTCCTGCTATTGTCTGTGTATTAAGGTGTGATGTGTTTTCTGTTAAGCATGTCTGTCCCATTGTTAATTAACTCACCTATTGTTTCTGTCCAGCTGGCTAGGTAAATAGCTCAGGTTAATTATTTTTCTGTACACAATTTCATCTGCATACGATAATGTAATCAGGCACCTGACCTGTGTGTAGTATATATTGTGTGTGAGTCTCTTCAATAAATGTTCCAGATCTATACAAGCTATTCTCGGCTAGTTTTGTAATGGGCGCCCTTTAATATTGGATATCTATGTTCAAGACTGTAGGAAGCAGCATTCTGACGGAAGCCCACAAACACAGTGTGGGTCGCAGTTCCGTTACTTATAACCTCATTAAGGATGCCAAAGAGACCTGGTATTCCCAACACCAGACATATGCGTGCTTAATCCCCCAGACTGAAAAGCTGAGGGTCCATTTTCTTTGGTGAGAGGGGATACGAGAGGGGAGTGTGGCACATTGCATGGCATGTTTACTTGATTTACGAGAGATTTAGCACTTTGTGGACAGCAGCTGCAGGGTTTTGTATTTATTCATTATTTTTTCGTTTTTTTAACATAGTGCATGGACTTATAGATATTTTACAAAGCCAGAAATGCTGATCCTCAAACATACCGTGTGCTAAATAGCTCCAAAATGCTCATACATTTTATTTTGATAAGTTCCTCATTTCAGATTCTATCATTTTAGTCTTTTGTTTTCCCTACACGCACTGCTTCTATCCTGCCGCTGTGAGCTGCATTTTGCATTACTGGTATCAGGTTAGCATTCATTATGCTCTGTACAGATAGATGTTCTTACATCTACAGACTGACTGTGGGAGAGATCAGGAGTAAAGTATTAAATCATAAGGAGAAAAGAAAATAATTTAATAGAATTGAGGACCTTAGAAATAATGCAGAACAGATCTGTAGAGCTAGGAAATATGAAATAAAAATTAAACTGGGCTTCAAAACATGTTGTCATTTGTTTGACACATTTAATACACAGTATTAAAGTATGAATAAAGGCAAAACTTTTTTTTTAGCTTTGAATAGAGTGGGAAGGAATTAGAACACCTGTCTGATCTTTATTGTCTGTGTCCCCATTAGGGAGATCCACACTCCCAATTTATCCTGCTGACCGTTATCACCATGAGTGAAACGAAAGAAAAATTTTAGATTTGGGGTTGTCACCAGATAAGGAATAAATTCAAAATCTCCCGATGGGGACAACAGTTCTGGTGATCCTGGTGACAACAAGGGATATCCTTACTTTGGAGGGATTTCCTCTCACTTCCTGTTTTGGATTTAACCACTTGCAGACCGCCCCATGCACATATACGGCAACAGGGTGGCCGCTCTGCGCTGGATCATATACAGTACATGTACGTGATCCGGTATTCCCAGGTAGGGGGTACAGCACAAGTCAGTCAGCAGGTCCTTGCCAATGATTTATGGCCGGTACTTGCCGATTGGCTCAGCGAATCACAGTACAGAGTCCTGCGTTTACTAACAACACAGGGCTCTGTACAAGAGGCAGCAATGTGGCTATTTTTCTCCCTGCAAAGCAAGGAGAATAATCAGCCACATCCATTAGTAAAAGCAGCACATATTACACATTGTTAGGCACACAGTTAACCCCTTGATTTCCCCTAGATGTTAACCCCTTCCCAGCCAGAAAATTAGCACAGAGACAGTGTATAGTATTAGCATAGGTGTGCATATCCTATTGCATTAGCAAAGCTCAAACACACATATATATGGCCCTAGCACATTGATCTCCCTGCTGGCACAGTGAAATAGAAATGCATGAAAACTTTTCTTATGCCAGAGCCGGTAAGAGGGAGATCTTTTCCCACCTCCCTGCTGCTACACAGAGCGATAATGCTAATGCACACTTGGTGATAGGGGTGTGCCCAGGCACATTCGGCACACCCTGTGCGCACCGCTATGAGTATTAGCACTGATCACTGTATTATTTTCACTATTATGTCAGTGTCAGTTAGTCCTACCTAGCATCAGTTAGTGTCAGCCTGCCCGATGCACTGTCCCACTATAAGTTGCTGATCAACACTATTACTAGTTAAAAAAAAAAAAAAAAATTTAAAGTATGTATACAATAGTTTGTAGATGCTATAACTTTCATGCAAACCAGTATACAACAATATACACTTATAGGGATTTTTTTTTTTTTTTTTAACCAAAGATGTGTAGCAGAGTACATTTTGGCCTAAATTTGTAAAGAATTTTATTTTTTTTTTTTTTATTGGATACGTTTTATAGCAGAAAGTAAAAAATATAGTTTTTTTTTTTTTTTCAACATTTTTGTTCCAGATCACCCAGTGGTGATCAAATGCCAGCAAAAGAAAGCTTTATTTGTGTGAAAACAATTACATAAATGTCATTTGCTGACAGTGTTGTACGACCGCGCAATTGCCAAATAAAGAAGGGCAGTGCCGAAAAGCACTAGTGTCATGAAGGGGTAAAATCTTTTGAAGGTCAAGTGGTTAAAAAACTGTCATTTTTTCCTAAATAGGCAAAGTTACAGAGTATCAATAATGTAAAAGTGATGTGAGAAAGAGTCCATGCAATGGGTAAGGTAGAACTAAGGTTACATTGTTTTGTTTTTTGGATAGAATTAGGGCTTGTTCACACCAGAACGTGCTGTGGGAAAACCCGGTTCTGTGTGTATTTCCTGCACTTATGTTCAAACGCAGATCGCAAATGCAGTGTGTAGGCAGATGCAGTCTATTTTCTCCATTGTAGGTGGTGGTCATCCACACTGGCAATGCAGGTGAAGGAGAAAGTCGAGAGGAACCTAGTTCCTCTACGTTTTCCTTGGTCACAGAGAGGCAGCATCCTACTGGATGCCGCGTGACTTTGGCAGACATCTTGGGTCAGACAGAGTCTATCTAAGATCCTGGCCCACAGATTTGGTACACATTTCACGTGTGGTTAGTGTAGGGACAGCTCACCCTAGTATCAGGGAGAGGTTCCAGACAAGTATAGAAAGTGCAGGGACATGCCAGCCTTCCTGGAAGCCTCCCGATTTGGGTACAGACCAGCCAGGCTGCATTCTGCCCCTCGAGAAAGGTGCTGATGACTTACTGCTGCTACTCATCACTGTTACAACCTGTGAGTGCTCCCAGTAAAGTTGACTTCCCTCTGGGCTTGTTGTATATTGCTGAACTTCAATTTCAATACAGTTCTGTTTTCTACATCTGGAATCTGCCGCTGCACCATGTCGCACCTACCCACAAGTTAATTTGCCTGCACCAAAGCTGGTTGCAGTGCATTTTTAAAAGTAGTGCATGCACTACTTTTGGTGTGATCTATTGCAATTTCAGCCTATTCAAATAAATGGGCTGAAAAATGTGCTGCACAAAAATCGCACAGGAACCTAGACTGCCTTCATGTGTGATTCACGTGAAACAGCATTTTACTTTCTGTCTCATAGCCAAAACAGAAAGGCATGATCCCTGATGATGTCAGACGTATTGCTGACGAAACGCATCGGGTCTTGAGGTATGTCCCTACGTCACATCTGGGGAATGGAATGCAAAACGGAAACCGGAAGCCGAAACAGCGTCTCCATCATCCAGTCAGCATTTGTGAATTTCAAATGTAAGTGACTACTATTTTTAATAAATTGAATATACCGAATACTACACTATGAGCCTCCCTACTACTTTCTTTATATGTACATGCTGAGACCCTTATCACCAACGAGTTTATGAGTGGTCAAATAGGAGAACCTAACACAGTCCCCACCGCGCTCTCTACCGAGGGACACAGCAGATCCTCCTTAATGAAAAAACAAAATTCCAGGGACAACCCTTGATGTATTGTTCCAAACAGAGGGACCCCTGAGAGTTGACCCACAGTGACCACTTACCTACGCTAGACCTCAAGGGGTCTTCTGGTAAGTGGGCAGTTTATACTGTGGAGGATATTCACTTTTCAGATACCCACTGAAGTCTACACCTGTTTACAAAGCACGAAATAGCACATTTTTTGGAATATACTTCAAAAGTGGCACTTTTTGACACAATCACTTTATCAGACTTTATATTGATCATTGCTGCTTGCACAAGGACTGTTATTTATATGTATGGCACAAATCAATATTTATGCACATTGTGCACAGTCACTTTATATATATATATATATATATATATATATATATATATATATATATATATATATATATATATAATATTATTTATGAGCACTATTGGTGGTGAATATTTATCTATTCATGTGAATAGAGCACCATCTGATTTTACTTACACCCCAATAATGTATTTTAATTCTAAAGGGGATATTTGATAGAAATTTGTGAGCGCTGTTTACCATTTTTATGCAAAACAGAAAATCCCTTCAAAGTGAGAGAATCCCTTTTTTTCACCTGCAACTAGTGTCCCCATTAGAGGATTTCCCCTTCATTCCTGTTCTGGGGACAACCCAGAAATGTGGATTTTATTTTCCAGGACAAATAGAAAGGATAAACCTCCCTTACAAGGACATGGATAGCAATAAAAAAAGGTGTTCTAATCCCTCCCCACTTTATCCAAAACTAAAAAACTTGGTTAGGATAGTAAATAAATACAAAGTGTTGTGTTTCTGATCTTCAGTGACTTCTGCTCTATGCACAGTGGGTATAGAAAATAATCACCCCCCCCCTAAAATAATTACATTTTGTTTCTTAAATTAATACACACTTATTTTGTTTTATCCAGCTTTATTTACTCCAAGTGAAAGATTTAACGCCAACATGTCAGAAAAACAAAAAACAAAATCAGAATCGCTGAGGTGGAAAAAGGATCACCCTCTTCTGTCAGTATTTTGTTGCACAACTTTTTGCTTTAATTACAGCCTTTAGTCTGTTGGGATATGTCTCTACTAACTTTGCACACATAGACTATGAAATAATTGCCCGCTCTTCTTTGCAGAATTGCTCAAGTTCATTTAAATTTGATGGTAACTGTTTGTGGACTGCAGTCTTCAAGTCATCCCACAGATTTTCAATGGGGTTCAAGTCTGGACTCTGACTAAGCCATCCAAGGACATTCACCTTTTCCCCTTTTAACCACTCTGTGGTCATTTTTGCTGTGTGCTTTGGGTCATAGTCATGTTGGAAGGTAAACCTTACATAGTTACATAGTTGGTAAGGTTGAAAAAAGACACCAGTCCATCCAGTTTAACCTATGGTGTGCGTGGGGGTATATGTGTTTATGTCAATAGTACATTTTATATCACTGTATGTTGTGATCATTAAGGTGCCCATCTAATAGTTTTTTTAAACTCTCCACGCTCCCCGCTGATACCTCTGCTTGTGGAAGAGAATTCCACATCCTTACCGCTCTGACGGTAAAGAACCCCTTACGCAGTTGAAGGTTAAGCTGCTTCTCTTCCAATTTCAGTAAATAGCTGCGTGTCTTTTCAAATTCCCTTTCACTGAAACGTTTTTTTTTTCATATGCTAGGGTCACCAGTACGGTATTTGTACATTGCTATCATATCCCCTCTCAAGCGTCTCTTCTCCAGAGAGAATAAATTCAATGCTTGTAGTCTTTCCTCATAGCTGAAGTCCTCCAGTCCCTTTTTTAGCTTTGTTGCCCTTCTCTGGACTCTCTTCAGTTTCAGCACATCCTTCCTCAGGACCGGTGCCCAGAACTGGATGGCATGCTTAAGATGTGGCCGGACCAGAGTCTTGTAGAGTGGGAGAATTATTGTTTTATCTTCGGAGTAAATCCCCTTTTTAATGCATGCCAATATTCTGTTGGCTTTGCTTGCAGCAGCTTGGCATTGCATGCTATTGCTGAGCCTGTTGTTTTCTAGGACCCTCAGAACCTTTTCCATTTTAGATTCCCCCAGAGGTTCTCCCCCTAGCAAGTAACTTGCGTTACTATACATTTTTGATCATTAATCCTCATTTGCCATGTAGTTGCCCACTCCATTATTTTATTTACAGACTACAGAATACTATTATTCCCAAAGGGAAATTGGGAAATTGTTGAACTTAGGTCTTCTTGTAAGTTTTCCACATCCTGCGCTATGTATTATCCGCAAATATTGAGATTGAGATTTTTATCCCATCCTCTATATCCTTTATAAATAAATTAAACAGAATAGATCCCAGGATCGATCCTTGGGGGACTCCACTTACTACACTGGACCATTCCGAGTACTTGCTTCCCATTGACAACTTCCCATTGACAACTTTCTGGCAGAATGGCAGCAGATCCATTGCAGATGCTGCAGAGAAACACCCCCATAATAGGATATTACCACCTTCATGCTTTACTGTAGGAATGGTGTTATTTGGATGGTGAGCTGTATTGGATTTCTGCCAGACATAACGTTTGATGTTGAGGCAAAATCATTACATTTTAGTCTTATCTGACCATAACACCTTTTTCCATGTGGCCTCAGAATCTTCAAAGTGCGTTTTGGCAAAGCGCAGTGGTGTCTGCATGTGGCCTTTCTTGAGGAGTGGCTTTTTTCTTGCAGCCCTCCCGTACAAGCCACATTTGTGGAGATTTTTTAATATTGTTGTCCAATGTACACAATGACCACTCTTTGTCAAAAATTCCTGTAACTGCTTCAGAGTTGCTGTAGGACTCTTGGTAGCCTCTCTGAACAGATTCCTCCGCCCTCTTTATCCAGTTTGGAGCGACGTCCTGATCAAGGGAGGGTCTGTGTTGTAGAAAATACCTTCCACTTCCTAAAAATATACTTCACTGTGCTTCTAGGCATTGATTAAGCCTTTGACACTTTTTTGTATCCCTCTCCTGTCTTGTGCCTGTCCACAACTTTATCCTGAGATCTTTTGACAGTGCCTTGCCACCCATTGTTGATTGTTTGCTTTAGTTGCACTACCAGGGACTAAAATGCACCAGGAAAGCTATTTTCAGGCTTAGCTAATCAAAATGACCACAACTGATCACATTTGAAAGTCAAATGGCTTTGTGTGCCATTGAGAAGGTGATGACTATAACCTCATTGAGTTTACAAGTCATTTTCCTCCTTTTTCCAACTCTGTGATTCTCTGTTTTTAATTTTTATTTTTTTCTGTCATGTTGGTGTTCTATCTTTCACTTGGATGATATATATAGAAATATATCTATATATATATATATATAGATATATATTTAGATATACGTATATATATGTATATATATATATATATATACACACAGCTGAATAAAACTAAAACTGTGTTTGTCTTAATTTCAGGCTGCAAAGCAACCAAATGTGATTACTTTAGAGGAGGTAATTCTTTTCTATACCCACTGTATGATACATGAACAGACCTGATCCTCCTTTTTTCTAATCTTTATGATATCCAGGTGATAGATCTCCGGGATCACCGCATTGTGCTGAGTGCCTTCTTTACCAGCACCCGTCCAGCACATCCATTTTCCTGATGATATTTTATTGAGTCTTGGAGCCACACTAACAATGTCACAAGTTGAGCTGAGTTATCGATTAAAGTGCTGAGTCCCTTTGCTCTAATTGTGTACAGGCTGCATGGTGAGAGCTCAGTTTTTCACATCCTTGAATCCATCACCACGCAGCTTTCCCTCGCTATACAAATCTTAAACATAGCTGTCTGGATTGTACTTATTTTTCCATATTATGAATGTTGGTAGAAGCTTCAACCATATGCTGTCTTTAAAAAAAGGAGCCTGTCAAGCAGAAATATGGCAACTAATGTTGATGAATTGCTGTCATTCTCATGATTGCTTAAAAAGACCCCTCAGTAACTTTACAAGTCTGCTTTTATTTATTATAGATCTTTATATATGTAGCAAGGTTTCCAGGCCTATGGCCTGATGTGGGTCAGCCATTAGTACCGGTACTCTCTCCAGCCCATGTGAGCTGCGACCCTGGGTGTGACAACTGAAGCAGCGACAACTTCGGCATCTTTGTTTGTGGTTTAAATTGGAATAAAGGGGATGGGAGAAGGGAATGAGTGGGATACTCCTTGAGGCTTAAACTAAATACATTTGGGACTTTACTTCTAAAATGCCTGTTGGCGCTTCCTTGACGCCAGCCGGCGCCAGCCAACGCTCACGGACACTGAGAACACTCTGTAGAACAGAAGAAGTGCTGAATCCTCGACTTATAGTCCAGAAGATCCACGACTGAGAACTGTATAACTCCTGACACTGTTGTACTATGAAAGTCACTGAATACTTTCCCCCGCCTGGCACAGCTTGAGGTAGTATATAGTAGAACTCTGTATAGCTGTCACTTTAACTGGCACGCTCTGTGCAATTCAGGGCCCAAACTGCAGGTGCCCCCTTTGACCTTGAACTCTTCAGGGTCCACCGACTATGTACCCCCTCTGTAGCTTCAGGGTCCTCAACCTAGGTACCCCCTTTACAGCTAGCTGACACTGGATCCCAGAACCTCTTCCGGAGTGGTCCCCTCTAACTTCAGGCAGACCCCCAGGGGCAATCCTCAGTACTCCCGACCTGTGTAGGCTTTCCTGGGACTGGACCCCTCTCTCCCTCCTCAGACTCTCGGCACACCGGATCCTCTCAGCTCAACTCAGCACTCTCTGGACACTCAGGCGACACCCTGAGACATGCGCCTTCCTCAGACAGGAGGAGAGACAGCCGCACTCTCCTTCCTGGGACTCTGCTCCCGCCAAAGACACCATGCCACGCACTTCCCCCATACTTATACCCACTCCCAGAATCCTTTGCAGCATAATCTGCCTTCTGGGGTAGGTACAAGCTGGGATGTGTCTCCTGATTGGGTTCCCACACTGCCCTATGAGAATCTTCTCACAGGAGCCAGTAGGGATACTTCTCCCCTCAGAGGGTACATCTGGAAGCCCTGACACCCTAGCTAAATAAATCACAGCCCTGCTGTTAGGCAGACAAGGCCCACTATGCTTTAACCTAGCACCTACCTGTAGGGTGCTACATATAGCACCGGCAAGTTACACAGCACTTTTAAGCTAAGTTCAGACTTGTGTCTAAATGTATGCACCCCTGGAAAGTGATCAAAATGCAGATCAGTTTTCAGAGGTCTCCAAACCAAATGAACCTTTGAAAAGTGATCTGCATGCAGAATCTTTTTCAGAGGGGTTTAACAGGCTGTAAATTATCAGTGTGACACCTCCTCTGTTTTATCCCCGTAATTGCTGTATCAACACACTCCAACGATTGCATCGCTTCCCCATTTCCTTTAATGGGTCACATTCAATGAACTTACTGGCCACTGAATGCAACAGAAGTGACAGTTTTTGATGCAGGTGCGAAGCAAAACATTGCAACTGCTCTATATGAGCACCCAATCCCTCCTCTGGCTTTGCCTAAAGTCCAAGGGGCTGCCTCTGGGCAAATAAAAAGTTATTCTTTGCAGTGGGGCTGTGCCTACACTTCCAGGGGATAATTAGTCCTTTTGGTTTAGGCGAACAAAAAAAAAAAGATTTACTTACCCGATCTTCCGCTCTTCCCTGCAGCTAAGCAGGTTCCCACAGCTTTTTCTCCTTTACACTCCACTGAACTAGAGTCCTGATGTCATCAAGACTAAAGCAGGGTTTATAGCCCTGCACTGATCATAAGGACACTGAGGGAGAGTCCACCGCCAGAGCGTAGGGTAGCACCACCTGTGGGGGGAGTGAAGGATTAGGTAAGAAAAACTGTCCTTCCCTCCCCTTGCAGTGCGGGCATTTTTAACTTTACATTTTTCAGAGTTGAGCTTTAAAGTCAGGGTGCTCATGTTGACCCATGTCCACAACCAAAAACACCTACAATGGGCACATGAGCATCAGCAATGGACTACGGAACAATGGAAGAAGGTGGCTTGGTTTGGTGGATCACGTTTTCTTTTACATCACGTGGATGGCCGGATGTGTGTGTGCGTTACTTACCTGGGGAAGAGATGTTTTGGGCAATGTTCTGTTGGGAACCCTGGGGGTCCTGCCATTCATGTGGATGTTACTTGACACGTATCACCAACCTAAACATTATTGCTTACCAAGTACACCCCTTCATGGAAATGGTATTCCCTGAAGGCAGTGTCCTATTTCAGCAGGATAATGAGCTCCGCCACACTGTAAAAATGGTCCAAGAAAGGTTTGAGGAACACACCAATTAGTTTGAGGGGTTGACTTTGTTGGAGATACAACAGCTTTAAAGCTTAGCCTATTACAGATTAACTGCAGTTCACAAATAATGACAGTAGATGTCGCTAATGCTCAGTGATATCATATGCATTCTCTATGATGTGTTGTCATTTCCTGTACATTGCACTGTACTTGTTGGTTATCTTTTCCTGACTGTGTTTACCTCACCATGAGAAGGTGATATCCTTTGCTTTCTGTGTTATGTTCCAATAAAGAAGCCAGTTCCTGTTTACTCCACAATGTCTGATCTGAATGGACTCCGCTGCACCCAGTGATCACACTCTGCAACAGGTTATGGGCCCAGGATCCGGATAAAGATCGACATAAGGAAGGTTTCCAGTGACATCTCCTATAGACAAGTAAGACTGTTTATATATAAAGGAGGGAAAAATGTCTGGAAACTCCGAACTTAAACTCTCAGTGGCCAAGCTGAACAATGACAATTATCAGCTATGGAAGTTTAAAGTGGAAATGCTATTATCTAGAGATGACTTGTGGGAGGTTATCACCACAGAGAGGCCACAGGACAATAATCAGGACTGGGACAAGAAAAACAGACAGGCACGGGCCACCATAAGCTTACTAGTGGAGGATGATCAGCTCATACATATACGCCATGAGGACACAGCTAAAGGCATGCGGGGCGTTCTAAATAGACTGCATGAAAGATCCAGTTTAAACAGCAAGCTGTTTCTACTGCGGAAACTTTACAAAATGAGACTTAGCAAAGAACAGGACATGCAGGAGCACATGAATGCAATGCTGGAAGTGATTGCACAACTCAGATCAATCGGGGAGAATATAACAGACAGCCATTCTGCAGCCATGTTGTTATGCAGTTTGCCCGATACATATACTGCACTGATCAATGCACTGGAGACACGACCTGAGACAGATCTGACGCTAGCATTTGTAAAAACCAGGCTCAAAGATGAGTATCAGAGAAGAAAGGAATTAGTGCATGACTCCACAGAAACTGACACCAGAACCGCTCTTAAAGCTACAGATGCAAGGTTACACAGGAAAGAGACCAGAGTGTGTTTCATATGTCACATATGAGACACATAAAGAAAGACTGTACTATATGGAAAGCAGAGCAAATAAGATAGCATCCATCTTATGCTAAACAAAAGGTCAAAGCCGTAATCAATGATCCATGGGAAGGAAACTGGAATGCCACATTTAAAGCGACAGGCAACAATAAATGTCAAGGCTGGTGCATTGATTCGGGGGCAACCAGTCACATGACAAGTGATAGAAGTTTTTTCACAGAACTTGATCTGAACAACAAAGAAATTATTTATCTTGCAGATGGAAGCAAAATACATGCAGAAGGATATGGGTATGGAACCCTTGTATGCCCTGATGATGCGGGACACAATCTAGCCATACCAGTGAAAGATGTGCTTTATGTTCCTAATCTAGAAGGAGGACTCTTATCTGTAAAGCGTCTAACAGCCAGAGGACTCACTGTAAAATTCCAAGGTGACAAGTGTTCAATCCTAAACGGCAACCAGACAGTAGCAAGTGCCAAGCTGGATGATCATCTATATCACCTCGACATAGTGAAGGAAAAGGTGAGACTATGTACACACAAGCACAATGACTGTATACATATATGGCACAGACGTCTAGGTCACAGACACCCAGAATGCATACAGGAACTACAGAGGAGGAATCTGACAAGGGATCTAACAATATCCCCTTGTCCAGTTACTGTGAAGTGTGAATGTTGCATTAAATCCAAAGCTACAAGAGCAACACTTCCCAAAGTCAGTCAGAAGAGAGCTTCAAGACCACTTGACTTAGTTCACAGTGATGTGTGCGGTCCCCTAAACTCACCTACACCTGGAGGCAAAAGGTACATAGTGACTTTCATAGACGACTATTCAAGATACACAGTCACCTACCTAATACAACACAAGAGTGAAGTTTTTGACAAATTACAAGACTATATATTAAAGACCAGTAACAAGTTTCAGAGGAAGCCTCTCATACTTCGGAGTGACAATGGAGGTGAATTCACAGGATATAAGATACAAGAGTACTTAAAACAGAATGGAATAGAACATCAAAAGACAGTCCCATATACACCAGAACAAAATGGAGTAGCTGAAAGAAAGAACAGAACTCTGACTGAAATGATCAGATGAATGCTGACAGACTCTGGACTACCACAAAAATACTGTGGTGAAGCAGCTATGACAGCTACATATTTGCAGAACAGACTTTTTTCAAGAACAATAGAGAAAAGTCAATATGAACTATGGCACAATGAGAAGCCAAATGTAAAACACCTAAGAGTTTTTGGATGCAAAGCATTCATCTACATACCTGAAGAAAAATGCACCAAACTCCAAAACAGAGCATTTGAAGGTATCTTTGTTGGATACAGTGACAATGTCAAAGGTTATAGAATCCTTGATCCCAAAACAGACAAGGTTACCGTTAGCAACAGCATAACTTTTGTTGAAGATTTAAGAGACAATGTAATGACTACAGTAGAAGCAAGAATAGAAGAGAAAACTGACATTGACCAGCCTATCTCTGTAACTTCTGAACAAACAGTTGAAGTGAGTGGAGACTCTACGAGTACTGAAGAGCAGACACAAGAAGGCTCAGACACAAAACCGAGACGTTCAACAAGAGAAAACAAAGGTAAACCACCTGTACGTCTCTCATACAAAGCAAGTACTGCCAGTATCAACGAACCTGCAACCTGGGAAGAAATATCTCAGCTTTCAGAACAAGAAGCAAGTAAATGTATAAAGGCTGCCGATGAAGAGATAAAATCCATGCATGACACTAAAACATGGACACTTACAGAACTACCACCCGGAAGGAAAGCCATAGGCTGTAAATGGACTTTTAAAGTGAAATGCAATGCAGATGGCACAATTGAACGATACAAAGCAAGGCTAGTAGCCAAGGGAGAGGACTATGACGAGACATTTGCACCAGTAGTCAAGCACACTACAATAAGGACTTTACTGACAATAGCTGTCACAAGGAAAATGCAAGTGAAACATTTTGATGTGAAAACCGCCTTTCTACATGGCGAGCTAACAGAAGAGATTTACATGGAACAGCCGCCAGGGTTCAAAGATGAACAAAGGCCAGACCTAGTTTGCAAACTTCGCAGGAGTATATATGGTCTAAAGCAAGCAGCCAGAGCGTGGAATATAAAAATAAATGAAGTTCTTACACATCAAAACTTTCTGAGGAGTAAAGCAGACCCCTGCTTATACACAAAGAAATTGGAAAACAGATGGGGCTATATGCTAATTTATGTGGATGATATCCTGATTTGCTTTGAGCAAGAAGGGGATGAAGCAGAAATCCTAGAAAAACTAAATCAGAACTTCAACACCAAAGATCTTGGCAACATAAAGAATTACCTCGGCATCCAGATCGAGAGAGAGGAAGATGGCAGCTTTCTTCTAAACCAAAGACACAAAATACAAGAAATAATTGAAGCATTTGGAATGGAAGACGCCAAACCAGTAAAGTCTCCAATGGAAACCAACTACCTAAAGGAGATGAATTGCCAAGATAACGCATTACCTACTAATACTCAATACAGAAAGGCAATAGGGAAATTGCTATATCTTACCACTGCTACAAGGCCGGACATTGCAGCAACTGTTGGAATCCTATGCAGAAAGGTTTTGATGCCAAGTCAAAAGGACTGGAATGCTGTAAAGCGAATCATTCGCTATCTTAAAGGGACTTCGCACTACAAGCTTAAGTTACAAGCAAGTGATGAAAGCACCTTAACAGGATATGTGGATGCTGACTGGGCAGGAGACACCAGCGACAGGAAATCTACCAGTAGATACTTATTTTTTCTGTCAGGAGGTGCCATCAGTTGGACTAGTAAAAAGCAACTCTCTGTTTCACTGTCCTCTACTGAAGCAGAATACGTTGCTGCAGCGCAGGCAAGCCAAGAAGTTATATGGCTGAGACAGCTATTAACAGATTTGGGTCAACCACAGTCGGGGCCAACAGAAATCTATGAGGACAATCAAGGATGCCTTGCACTTGCACACATGGAAGGAGTTAATTCAAGAACCAAGCACATTGATGTGAAGTTCCACTTTCTTAGGGATCTTCAAGAGCAAGGTCTTCTTGAGTTACTTTATTGCCCAACCGAGGATATGACAGCAGATATCCTTACAAAGCCTCTGACCGCCGAAAGACGTTCAAGGCTTACAGAGAAGATGGGTTTAATAGACTAAGCCTTAGCTGTTGAGAAGGGGTGTTGGAGATACAACAACTTTAAAGCTTAGCCTATTACAGATTAACTGCAGTTCACAAATAATGACAGTAGATGTCGCTAATGCTCAGTGATATGATATGCATTCTCTATGATGTGTTGTCATTTCCTGTACACTGCACTGTACTTGTTGGTTATCTTTTCCTGTCAGTGTTTTCCTCACCATGAGAAGGTGATATCCTTTGCTTTCTGGGTTATGTTCCAATAAAGAAGCCAGTTCCTGTTTACTCCACAATGTCTGATCTGAATGGACTCCGCTGCACCCAGTGATCGCACTCTGCCACAGACTTTGCCTCCAAATTCTCCAGATCTTAATCCACTCAAGCATCTATGAGATGTGCTGGAAAAACAAGTCTGATTCTTGGAGGCCCCATCTCACAACTTACAGGGGTAAATGGATCTGCTACTGATGGCTTGGTGCACACTACAAATCCCTTAGTCCATAGTCAGGAGTGCACAATAGAGGTTGGCTACGTTCCTAGTTACAGTGGGTTAATGGAGAACGAAGTTAGCCACTCTCTGGAAGAAGTTGAGAGCAAAAAAAAGTAGTTTTTTGAGTTACAATACAACATACATTCTTGAATATAATTTTATTTTCAAAGCAGAGTTTAGTGTCTCTATAAGACTTCCCTTCTGCTTTTATGGTAACACATTAATATTGCAGACATTAAAGATCAGAGCCATGCATTGTACACGGTTATGCCATTTGGGTAGATTTACTAAAACTGGAGAGTGCAAACTCTGGTGCAGCTGTGCATGGTAGCCAATCAGCTTCTAGCTTCAGCTTGTTTAATTAAGCTTGGACAAAAAGTCCTGGAAGCTGATTGGTTTCCATGCACAGCTGCACCAGATCTTGCCCTCTATAGTTTTAGTAAATCAACCCCATTGTATTCAGACCTCTGTAATGTAGGGAATGGTGCCAGTGTCTCCAGCACAACATGCTCTCTTCCTGTAAGTATGACAATGAGGCTGTGCTCCCTGTGATTAGAACAAATGTAGGAAGGAATTTGAACAGTTTGCTACTGATAACTTGGCTGCAGGTGTTTCTAAAAAACGGACAATGTACCTTTTGAGTCCTTAAATGCACTACAAATGTGTTTGGCTGTTTCAAATGAAAACACTTTTTTTTAAAACCCAACTTCAGAGAAAACCTGGTTTTTGTTTTCAGCAGAGTACAGAAAAGTTTGAATCTCCTGTTCTGTTTGACACCGGTCCTCTAAATCTGCCACACTGACAGCAATAAAATCCCGACAGGTTTAGGGTACATTCACACCTGTGATAGCAGCCGCACTGTGATTAGCTGCAAGAACCCCAGCAGGGATTCCAGTGATTAGCTGTGGGAGGCAGCACCATTAAAAGCAAAGGGAAGCTGCCGGTGTTCTGTTAAATAGTGTATGATCCGTTGGCGTGTTGTCAACACTGCGCATCCACAGATCCTCGGAGGCATTATCTGACGATCTGCAAAGCACGAAGGGAGAATCTTAAGCCCCGTACACACGTACCGATGGTCGGCTTACAAATGTTCCTCTTTTCTCCCCGGGATGTCGGTGTCTGCTGAAAAGTGCAAAGACAGCACAAGGACAGCACAAGAATTTTGTCCGCCGACTGCAGAAGTGATGTCATGTAATGGTTAACTTTCCCTGTGTTTTCTATTTTCTGAGCATGCCCAGTCTTGCAAATCTGCGGTCTGTCGGCCGAATTGTGTACTGACAGGCGAACAATCGTCCGTTCTGGTGTCGGCATACAAATATTTTCATGTTTGCACGAAAGACTTTTGTCCGCGGATTGTGCGCAGACATCTGTCGGAGGCACCATACTAACACGCGTACAATCGGCAGATCCTTCGTCCACCGACGTTTGTATGCCGACGATCGGTACGTGTGTACGGGCCTTTATTGTCAGCTTCTGCCTCGCTCTCTCTTCGCATGCGTAAGACTTGAGCGACGTCATAGGCAGAGTCACAGGAGGAATACTATTGTTGTTGGGCGGATTTGGGTGTATTGCAGGGCGGATCTTGCAGTGCGGATTTGAGTGTGTTGCAAGGAGGATTCCGTCACTCAAGTCTCGCACATGCGCAGAGACAGCGAGGCAGAATGTAACAATTAGATTCTCCCCCTGTGCTTTGCAGATCGTTGGATAATGCCTATGGCAATCTGCACATGCGCAGTGTTGACGCTACGCTAGCTGATCAATAGATCAGCTGGAGTGAGGTTACATACTGCGCATACGCAGATCGTCGGAGGCATTATCCGACGGGATGCACTATTTGACAGAACACCAGTTTCTGCAGCTAATTACAGCCATTTTTCATGTATTCTCTCATGCAGCGATCACCTGAGAGTGATTGGCCCTGGATGCAGATGTTCAGGGCCAGTCATTTACATGTGATCACTGCATGAGTGATTACATGCAGGTCACTGCGATTATCTGCAGGAGTCGGCATCGTCCCTTTTCTTTCAATGGGGCTGCCGCCAACAGCTAATCATGGCAACCCCCACTGGGGTTCTCACATCTAATCGAATTGTGGTTGCACCATTACTGTGCTACTGTGCTATTACTATTTGCGTCCCCATTATGTATATTCCTCTTATTTACTGTTCTGTCTATCAGCTACGGGGGCATGTTTATGAAAAAAAAAAAAAAAAATTAATAGCCATTCATCCAGTGACTCTGCGTGTATATCTGATCCGAGTGAATTGGGCAAAAACGAATGTTGTTTAGGCTATTTTCTCTTGACAAATGTTCTTTTAATAAATGCACTAGAAAAATCATGCATTATGGCCACTAGATGGCGCTGAGGAGTGTAAGAAATACATATGTCTTTGTGAAAGGGATACAATGTAACAATTACATTTATATGTTAACTCCCACTAGTGTTCCCATATAGACATTTACATATACATTTCTTATGCTCCTCAGCTCCAAACAGTGGCCATAAAGCAGTGTCTTACAGCTGTATATAACAAAAGAACATTCATTCTAAAGAGAAAATAGCCTATTATCATTCATATTTGCCCAATTTAGACAAAACAAACGTAAATGCAGATTCACTGGATGAATGGCTATGCAAATTCTTTTTATAAATTGACCCTTTAACCGCTTCCATACAGAGCAGTTTGACACCCTTCCTGCCCAGACCAATTTTCAGCTTTCAGCACTCTCACACTTTGAATGACAATTGCTCAGTCATGCTACACTATAACCAAACAAAATTTTTATCATTTTTTTCACACAAATAGAGCTTTCTTTTGGTGGTATTTGATCACAACTGGGGTTTTTTTTTTTCGTGATATATGCAAAAAAAGAGCAAAAATTTTGAAAAAAAAACACTTTTTTTTAGTTTCAATTATGAAATTTTGCAAAAAATAAATTTTTCTTCATACATTTGGGCCAAAATGTATACTGCTACATGTCTCTGGTAAAATTAACCCAAATTAGTGTATATTATTTAGTCTGTGTGAAAGTTGTTGAGTCTAGAAGCTATGGTACCAATTACTGAAAATTGATCACACCAGATGTACTGACTGCCTATCTCCTTTCTTGAGGCCCTGAAATGTCAGGACAGTACAAATACCGACCAAATGACCCCTTTTTGTAAAGTAGACAGTCCAAGGTATTTAGTAAGAGGCATGGTGAGTTTTTTGAAGTTGTAATTTTTTCCCACAATTCTTGGGAAAATGAAGAAAAAATTTTTTTTTTCTTTTTTTTTCCCACAAAGTTGTCAATTTATAAGCTATTTCTAACACATAGCATGTACACAGCAAAAATTACACCCAAAAATACATTCTGCTACTCCTTCCGAGTATGGCGATACCACATGTGTGAGACTTTTACACAGCCTGGCCACAAAAAGAGACTCCACGTCCAAGAAGCACATTCAGGCGTTCTAGGAGCATAAATACACATAAAACTTTCTTACTACCTATCACACTTTTCAAGGCCCTAGAGCACCAATACAATGGAAAAGTCCACAAAATGACCCCATTTTGGAAAGCAAACACTCCAACGTATATTCTATGAGGCATTATGGGTCGTTTGAACATATCATTTTTTTCCACAGGTTTTTGGAAAATGTGGGAAAAAAATGAAAACTTTTTTTTTTTACACAAAGTTGTCAATTTATAGGATATTCCTAACACATAGCATGTACACAGCAAAAATGACACCCCAAAATACATTCTGCCACTCCTCCTGAGTATGGCAATACCACATGTGTGAGACTTTTTCACAGCCTAGCCATATAGAGGGGCCTAACATCCAAGGAGCATCATCATGCATCCTAGCCACTTGCCTAGGCCTATTTTTGACATTTGGTGTTTACAAGCTGAAATCAGTTGTTTTGCTAGAAAACTGCTTAGAACCCCCAAACATTATATATTTTTTTTTTAGCAGAGACCCTAGAGAATAAAATGGAGATTATTGCAATATTTTTTATCACACCGTATTTGCGTAGCGGTCTTCCAAACGCAATTTTTTTGGAAAAAATTCACTTTTTTTAATTAAAAAATAAGAAACCAGTAAAGTTAGCCCAATTTTTTTCCATAATGTGAAAGATAATGTTACGCCGAGTAAATAGATACCCAACATGTCATGTTTCAAAATTGCGCACGCTCACGGAATGGTGACAAACTTTGGTACTTAAAAATCCCCATAGGCGACAATTTAAAAATTTCTACAGGTTGCCATCTTTGAGTTACAGAGGAGGTCTAGGGCTCAAATTATTCCCCTTGCTCTAACGATCGCGGCGATACCTCACATGTGTGGTTTGAACACCGTTTACATATGTGGGCGGGGTTTCTATATGCATTCGCTTCTGCACGCGAGCTAACGGGGACAGGGCGCTTTAATTTTTTTTTTTTTTTTTTTTACTATTTATTTTATTTATTATTTTTTATTTTTACACCGTTTAAAAAAAAAAAAAATTGATCATTTTTATTTCTATTAAAAGAAATGTAAATATTCCTCGTAATAGAAATAGGCACGACAGGACCTCTTTTTTGTGAGATCTGGGGTCAAAAAGTCCTCAGATCTCACAAGTACACTAAAAGATAGAAAAAAAAAAAAATAATTACAATATAAAATGAAAAAAAAAAAAAAAAAGGACCTTTAAACCGGTTGCTAGGCAACAACATTTTCCGTAGCTCCGGTCCTCCAAGACCATAGAGTCAAGTGAGGGCAAGCTTGCCCTCACTCGACATCCTGTCTGTGAGGATTCGGGACCGGATCGTTTTCCCCGCTGCCGGCGGGTCCGGTAAGCGGGGAAAAGGACCGGAACGCGTCGGGAGGGGGGGGGGCGCCTCTTTCGCCATCCCGGAAGGATGATCCCACGGCGAATCCGCCACTGGGACCACCCTTATCGGAAAGCCAACCGTCCACCGTTTAAATTTCTATTGGCTGTTTACCCTGATCAGGGATGGGCTATGTCCGAGGGACGAGCCTCATCCCTGATCGCGCCGCTGCGCGCCCCCGGGGGCACGCAGTAGCAGCTAGAACGGGCCGACGTCATATGACGGCGGCCCGGATCTAGACAACCACTTTGCCGACGTCATTTTACATGACTCGGTATGGAAGTGGTTAAATAGACAGAAAGTGGGCTAAATGCCCCATCTTTTTTGGAGTTTGGAGAAATCTCCCAAAATGGGGACATAGCCAGCAATGTATAGTCAGGGCCATTCTGCACCAAAAGCAGAATATATAAGGTCCAGATTTGATTTTATTCGGACCCTTATCTTCATCAAGCATTGATAGTGTTGAAATATACTATTGAACATGGATAAAATCCCTTCCACAGCGCTATTGTGTTCTGCCAGTGGGGAGCCTGATTGGGCAGAAAAAAAACAAAAAACAAGAAGTCGGTCTGTACAACCAGCCTGCCTATATATGAATCAGAATTTGGCCGATCCATGCTGAACCGGCCAAATTTTGATCCACCTATAGCCGACTTAGCCACTTAAGGACCAATCCTATTTCTGAGACATGTTGTTTACAAGTTAAAATCAGTATTTTTTGCTAGAAAATTACTTAGAACCCCCAAACATTATATATATATATAATTTTAGCAAAGACTCTGGAGAATAAACGGGCGGCCGTTGCAATATTTTTTATCATGCGGTATTTGCGCAGCGGTGTTTCAAATACATTTTTGGGGAAAAAATACACCACTGAATTTAAAAAAAACGAAACAGTAAAGTTTGCCCAATTGTTTTGTATATTGTGAAAGATGATGTCACATCGTGTAAATGGATACCTAACATGTCAAAAGACCCCAAACCCCTCCACTGCACTTTTTTTTAAATTGGCGCCGTTGGCAACCAAGTAAACTGGAAGTGATGTCGTGAGGTTTCTTCAGGGTTACATGATCGGAGACCCGATCAGAGCCGAATCCGATTTGTTCGGGACTCTAACCAGCCGGCGGACATGCCAGCGGGATGCTCGGGATACCCGAAAAGAGGTGGTTATCTTTAGAAAACCGAGCGCCGGCTCTAAAATAATGGTATCGGGTGATGCTTCTAGCTGCAGGCATCACCCCAGTAAAACCCCTTCGTCGGTTTGCGGGAAGTGGTTAACTTACTCACTCCAATTTCATCCATCTAGTACACGCTTTGTTTAACAGTATGATGCCCTAGTAAAGGGGATCCTTGACCCCCTCCCCGAAACATGTTGGATTTTTATGACATGAGAGTCTGAATAAAACTGAATCTGGACTTTATACATTTTCCTTTTGGACCTTTCCTCTTTGCACACCCAGTACATACCTAAGCAGAGAGCCAACGTTTGGCCACTACTCCTGGGAGGACTACCTGCAGAGAATCATTCGCTCTGCAATACTTAGGACCTGACTGAGAACACCTACTGGGGTGTACTACCTACTAGGGGATCAAGAACCCCACAGCTTTCCTCCACTTATTTATTTTATTACAGGTAGCTATATAGTGCTGTCGATTTATGCAGCTCTTTACATATATATTATACAATCACATCAGTCCCTGCCCTCAAGGAGCTAAGGTACTTAGCTCACATTCATACATACACATACTAGGCCAATTTAGAGACAAGCCAGTTAACTACTTTGGAGTACCCAGAAGAAACCCACACAGGCACGGGGAGAACATGCAAACTCAGCGTAGGTAGTATCAAATATATATAAAAACTTAGACACCAACTGTCAAGTCCAAATATATTTGCGCTTTAGGAGGAGTCAGTCACTTGACTGCTATAGTATGGAAACACTGCTGCTACTTAAACAAATACTGGATAATATTTGGAAATGCAAAAACGGAAAAGAAGTAGCGCATAAAATCACTATTAAATGACTTAAAGTGTAAAAAGCATGCTTGTCAAAGATATTGCTTGATAAACACTCAAAAACATGTAGAGAAAAGCAATGTCCTTAAAAGTCCATAAATCCAGGAGTGCGTGAAGTATATAAATGGATCACCATCCACCACCAGGTGTCACACCGATAGATAGCAGAAATGGCAACTCACCAGAAAACGATGCTCAAGTGTTCTCACACCAGAGCAAACTGAGCAGGGATACCATACAGATGTAGGGAATACAAGCATGGAAGACCAGAGTCACTTCACCACTGCCGCATAAAAGTATCCTTCACACACTTTCCTCAATGTAATGGTATTATGGAAAAAGAGAAGGGCTCCAAATAGTGAAGTACCGTCAAAACACTTGCTTTATTAAAACATAAAAATTTTGCACTCACATGTAAAAGCATATGGGTAGGCATTGAATAGCATGTCTCCGGTCAGAAAGGAAGCCTATCTCGTCCAGTATACTGGGCTAACTCCACGCCAGCCCAGTCCCTTCCGGGTAGCTCCTCTGCCGTGTCCCGTGATGTCGGATGTGTCGTCAGGTCACGCCCCGACCGGTTTCGTCATGTCCGACTTCAACTGGAGGCGTGACCTGAACGACAACATCCGGCATCTAAATAGCCCTGCTGGAACGCTCTGCGTCCAATCGGCAATGAGGTAAGTAAACCGGAAGTGAACCAGCACCCCGCATTGCGGAACTTCCGACATCAATAACAACAATAGGGAAAACCTGCCATATCATAAAGATTCACTTTGGCACTGAAATATAAATAACAATACAGGTGCTATAATATGGTGAAAAGGATAACATTGTTATTTCTTGGAGTTCTACCCCGTGCCGATATGGATCTGCAGAGCATTGCCAGTAACATTCTGCATAAAAAACAGGTAATCATGGTAAACATTAAAAATGCAACAACCATCTACATTGCACTGATCAGTACCCCCATAGTGAAGGTTCCAATGTAATGTCTATTAGAAATGATAAAAAACATATAAAAAGCATATTTAAAAAAGCACACCACTGGAATCCAAAATATAGATTGAGACAAATCAATCGTACTCCAGTACCATTATAAGGGTAAATGAAAAAGGCAAGATCATGAATCGCTAATATAGCAATTCAAGTCTAACTCTATATTTAACCCCGTCGGTGCGAGGGCCTGGGTGAGGAAAATCCACTTAGTCTCACATTTGGATAATTCCCTCACCCAATTTGACCCCCGCCACGACGGGGTAACTCTCTCAATGCCCCAGAAGTGAAGGCTTCTAGGATCCCTCTGGTGGAATTGGCGGAAATGTGCGGGCACATTGTGGTCGCGATTTCCTTTCAAAATGTTGGTGATATGCTCACCTACTCTGACTTTTAGGGCCCGCTTAGTACGGCCAATATAAACTAAATTACAAGGACACATCAGTCCATAGACCACATGTGTGGTGTCACACGTAATTAAGCTTTTGATTTTGAAGGATTTATTGATAGCTCGAACCATGAAAGAGTCCCTCCTCTTGAAATTGGTCGGTGTAAATGAACAGGCTCTACATCTTCCACAGGTGAAAGACCCCTTCATGTTCGGAAAGAAGGAGACGTTGGGAGGGTCTAGTACTTTCTTTACAATTTGGTCACCAAAATTTGGGGCTCGCCTATATATAAACGATGGTTTAGCTGGTAAAGCTGAACTTAATGTTCTATCCATCTGCAATATAGGCCAATGGTGTCTAAAGATTTCCTCTACCTTTTTGTAGTCGTTAGAAAAATCTGACAAGAAGCTCCATTGTTTAGGATCATCATCCAACCTAACAGGTTTAGCCGCAGGTCTTAATGGTCTGGGGGCATTGCCTATTCTGGTGATTTCTTTATTTAAGTTGGTCTCATCATAACCTTTGGCCATAAACCTATCCCTCAAAACTGCTGCTTGTTCCATGTAGTCATTTACAGAAGTGCAGTTCCGCCTGACTCGGGTGAACTGGCCCCTAGGAATATTCCTAAGCCAGTTAGGGTGGTGTCCACTTTGGATGGCCAAATAACTGTTCCTGTCTGTCATTTTGAAGTGCACTTTCGTGGTTAATCTATTGCCTTCTCTCTTAATAGTGACATCCAGGAAATTAATTTCGTCAGGACTATGATGGAAATCCAACTTGATGTTATTGTGGTTGGTATTAAGGTGTTCCATAAAAGACATCAAATCCTCCTCTGCCCCTTGCCAGATGAAAATGATGTCATCAATAAAGCGCTTATATAGCCTGAGTTCATGCCGTACCTGGTTATAGACAAACTTGTCCTCCCACTCCGACATGAACAAATTTGCCAGGCTGGGGGCAAATTCGGCGCCCATGGCAACACCTGTTTTTTGACTGTAGAACCTACTTTGATGCCAAAAATAGTTATGGCTCAGACAAAAGTCTAACGCCCTACCAATGAATACTTTCTGTTCTCGAGGTAGATCCTCCCTCTGGCTAAGTGCCCAATTTAAGGACAACAAAGCATCATCATGCTGGATGATGGTGTACAGGGACGACACATCGGCCGTCACTAGGAAGACCGGCGAGTCGTCCCCAAGTACCACACCATCCAGCATGAGAAGAAGATCCGTGGTGTCCTTCAGAAAGGCCTTGGTTTGAACCACACTTTTCTGTAAAAATTGGTCCAAGTATTGGCCCAGTCTAGCACTGACTGAACCAATCCCATTCACAATTGGGCGTGGAGGAGGGTTAGTTGCGTCCTTATGGACCTTAGGTAACGTGTATAGAATCGGGATCCGGCACACGCTCGGTGTTAGAAAGTTGCGTTCCTTCTTTGTCAGGACACCGTCCCTGAAACCCGATTCTACCAAACGTTTCAAATCATTTACAAAGTCACCTGTCGGGTCTTTTGATAATCTGGTGTAAGTTGTAGTGTCACTTAACATAGCTATGATTTGATCGTGATAGAATTGCTTGTCCATCACCACCACTCCTCCACCCTTGTCAGCTGGGCGGATGATAATCTCTTTACGAGATTCTAGCGAATCTAGGCCTTCCTGTATATGTTTATACTTCTTGGTTATTTCAAACCCAGGTTCCAAGGCCTGCAGGTCGCGTAGGACTAGATTTTTAAATACTTCCACACAGTGGTTGTTACTCACTGGTGGGTTAAAAGTGGATTTATTACGTAGACCACTATTTATCATCCTTCCATTATTCCTATTGCTGATTGATGTGATGGGGTTGTTTAGAAAGTGTTTTTTCAAATTCACTTTTCTAATATACTTATGTACATCAATATAGGTATTAAATTTATTGATGGGCTTTTTTGGAGCGCATTTAAGCCCTTGGTCCAAAATATGGAGTTCACATTTATTTAGAGTTACACTGCTAATGTTGAATATCCCCTCATTTACCAGTCTCTCCTTCTTTTTTCGGAGCTGTATCCTCCTTCCGGCCCGTACTCCTCTTCGGGGCCTGTGTTCTCTCGATACAGTTGTCTCTCCGGTTGTGAGTATTGGGTGTTGTATGGTCGACTCCGGCCCCTCCCCCTGCCCCTGCCTCGCCCCAAAAAAGGCTGTCTAGGTGGGTTCAGTGGAGTTTTGGGCCCAGTATCATCCATCACCCCATTAGATCTGTTGGCCAAGGCCTGATACTGGTTGTGGGTTAGAATCCCCGTTCCCTGGGAACCCCCTCTAGTAGTACCCCTTTTATTTTTGTTTTTATTCCCCCTGTTCACACCCTTAATTGGAGGTCCTGTCCACTCCAACATGGGTCTAACAGGTATGTGTGACACACCTGTTTTAGGGCGTACAACTGGGGTCTGGACTGGGGAAGCAGGAGTTTGAGCAACTCCCAGTTCGTTCCCTGTGGCCTCCATAGGTTCTACTGTATTTGGGGCCTCCACGGGGACGAACCCTGGTACCGTTGCTTGCCAACAAAAAACCTGACAGTTTTTAAAATCCTGTCGGTCCCTTGTAAATTTCTTTACTTTTTTGAGGTGTGTCTCTTTGTCAATTTTGTCTAGTTTAACCTTGGTGTTCGTGCTAAACTCCCTTACCTCAGGGGAATCATTTTTGGTTTCTATTTTAGTTTGTAGGTCATGAATCTTTTTGTTCAAAAGATCCATTTTCCTTTTCTTCCTTTTTAATACCAAAGCCTGTAGGTCCAGCCCCACTTGATGGAAGAAGTCATACCACTCACGAGTGGATAGGTCGTCGTTCAATCCATCTTGTGGTGCTATATCCCATCTGAGACCCCGGCTGATAATCCCTTCTGCTATATAAGCCTCCAGGGTGGTGATATCCCACCACGCCCTCACCTGCTTCTCAAGAGTGAGAGACAGTGTTTTTAAGATCACACTGCATGCTTTTTACACTTTAAGTCATTTAATAGTGATTTTATGCGCTACTTCTTTTCCGTTTTTGCATTTCCAAATATTATCCAGTATTTGTTTAAGTAGCAGCAGTGTTTCCATACTATAGCAGTCAAGTGACTGACTCCTCCTAAAGCGCAAAGATATTTGGACTTGACAGTTGGTGTCTAAGTTTTTATATATATTTGATTTTGTCTTTTTCTTACTTTGCTGCTATGGAGGCTATCAAGTTCTTAAGCACTAGAACTTTGGATATTAAGAACATCTTCTCTATCAATAACATACCTCCAGTGGATGAAGATATCAGTGTGATCTTAAAAACACTGTCTCTCACTCTTGAGAAGCAGGTGAGGGCGTGGTGGGATATCACCACCCTGGAGGCTTATATAGCAGAAGGGATTATCAGCCGGGGTCTCAGATGGGATATAGCACCACAAGATGGATTGAACGACGACCTATCCACTCGTGAGTGGTATGACTTCTTCCATCAAGTGGGGCTGGACCTACAGGCTTTGGTATTAAAAAGGAAGAAAAGGAAAATGGATCTTTTGAACAAAAAGATTCATGACCTACAAACTAAAATAGAAACCAAAAATGATTCCCCTGAGGTAAGGGAGTTTAGCACGAACACCAAGGTTAAACTAGACAAAATTGACAAAGAGACACACCTCAAAAAAGTAAAGAAATTTACAAGGGACCGACAGGATTTTAAAAACTGTCAGGTTTTTTGTTGGCAAGCAACGGTACCAGGGTTCGTCCCCGTGGAGGCCCCAAATACAGTAGAACCTATGGAGGCCACAGGGAACGAACTGGGAGTTGCTCAAACTCCTGCTTCCCCAGTCCAGACCCCAGTTGTACGCCCTAAAACAGGTGTGTCACACATACCTGTTAGACCCATGTTGGAGTGGACAGGACCTCCAATTAAGGGTGTGAACAGGGGGAATAAAAACAAAAATAAAAGGGGTACTACTAGAGGGGGTTCCCAGGGAACGGGGATTCTAACCCACAACCAGTATCAGGCCTTGGCCAACAGATCTAATGGGGTGATGGATGATACTGGGCCCAAAACTCCACTGAACCCACCTAGACAGCCTTTTTTGGGGCGAGGCAGGGGCAGGGGGAGGGGCCGGAGTCGACCATACAACACCCAATACTCACAACCGGAGAGACAACTGTATCGAGAGAACACAGGCCCCGAAGAGGAGTACGGGCCGGAAGGAGGATACAGCTCCGAAAAAAGAAGGAGAGACTGGTAAATGAGGGGATATTCAACATTAGCAGTGTAACTCTAAATAAATGTGAACTCCATATTTTGGACCAAGGGCTTAAATGTGCTCCAAAAAAGCCCATCAATAAATTTAATACCTATATTGATGTACATAAGTATATTAGAAAAGTGAATTTGAAAAAACACTTTCTAAACAACCCCATCACATCAATCAGCAATAGGAATAATGGAAGGATGATAAATAGTGGTCTACGTAATAAATCCACTTTTAACCCACCAGTGAGTAACAACCACTGTGTGGAAGTATTTAAAAATCTAGTCCTACGCGACCTGCAGGCCTTGGAACCTGGGTTTGAAATAACCAAGAAGTATAAACATATACAGGAAGGCCTAGATTCGCTAGAATCTCGTAAAGAGATTATCATCCGCCCAGCTGACAAGGGTGGAGGAGTGGTGGTGATGGACAAGCAATTCTATCACGATCAAATCATAGCTATGTTAAGTGACACTACAACTTACACCAGATTATCAAAAGACCCGACAGGTGACTTTGTAAATGATTTGAAACGTTTGGTAGAATCGGGTTTCAGGGACGGTGTCCTGACAAAGAAGGAACGCAACTTTCTAACACCGAGCGTGTGCCGGATCCCGATTCTATACACGTTACCTAAGGTCCATAAGGACGCAACTAACCCTCCTCCACGCCCAATTGTGAATGGGATTGGTTCAGTCAGTGCTAGACTGGGCCAATACTTGGACCAATTTTTACAGAAAAGTGTGGTTCAAACCAAGGCCTTTCTGAAGGACACCACGGATCTTCTTCTCATGCTGGATGGTGTGGTACTTGGGGACGACTCGCCGGTCTTCCTAGTGACGGCCGATGTGTCGTCCCTGTACACCATCATCCAGCATGATGATGCTTTGTTGTCCTTAAATTGGGCACTTAGCCAGAGGGAGGATCTACCTCGAGAACAGAAAGTATTCATTGGTAGGGCGTTAGACTTTTGTCTGAGCCATAACTATTTTTGGCATCAAAGTAGGTTCTACAGTCAAAAAACAGGTGTTGCCATGGGCGCCAAATTTGCCCCCAGCCTGGCAAATTTGTTCATGTCGGAGTGGGAGGACAAGTTTGTCTATAACCAGGTACGGCATGAACTCAGGCTATATAAGCGCTTTATTGATGACATCATTTTCATCTGGCAAGGGGCAGAGGAGGATTTGATGTCTTTTATGGAACACCTTAATACCAACCACAATAACATCAAGTTGGATTTCCATCATAGTCCTGACGAAATTAATTTCCTGGATGTCACTATTAAGAGAGAAGGCAATAGATTAACCACGAAAGTGCACTTCAAAATGACAGACAGGAACAGTTATTTGGCCATCCAAAGTGGACACCACCCTAACTGGCTTAGGAATATTCCTAGGGGCCAGTTCACCCGAGTCAGGCGGAACTGCACTTCTGTAAATGACTACATGGAACAAGCAGCAGTTTTGAGGGATAGGTTTATGGCCAAAGGTTATGATGAGACCAACTTAAATAAAGAAATCACCAGAATAGGCAATGCCCCCAGACCATTAAGACCTGCGGCTAAACCTGTTAGGTTGGATGATGATCCTAAACAATGGAGCTTCTTGTCAGATTTTTCTAACGACTACAAAAAGGTAGAGGAAATCTTTAGACACCATTGGCCTATATTGCAGATGGATAGAACATTAAGTTCAGCTTTACCAGCTAAACCATCGTTTATATATAGGCGAGCCCCAAATTTTGGTGACCAAATTGTAAAGAAAGTACTAGACCCTCCCAACGTCTCCTTCTTTCCGAACATGAAGGGGTCTTTCACCTGTGGAAGATGTAGAGCCTGTTCATTTACACCGACCAATTTCAAGAGGAGGGACTCTTTCATGGTTCGAGCTATCAATAAATCCTTCAAAATCAAAAGCTTAATTACGTGTGACACCTCACATGTGGTCTATGGACTGATGTGTCCTTGTAATTTAGTTTATATTGGCCGTACTAAGCGGGCCCTAAAAGTCAGAGTAGGTGAGCATATCACCAACATTTTGAAAGGAAATCGCGACCACAATGTGCCCGCACATTTCCGCCAATTCCACCAGAGGGATCCTAGAAGCCTTCACTTCTGGGGCATTGAGAGAGTTACCCCGTCGTGGCGGAGGTCAAATTGGGTGAGGGAATTATCCAAATGTGAGACTAAGTGGATTTTCCTCACCCAGGCCCTCGCACCGACGGGGTTAAATATAGAGTTAGACTTGAATTGCTATATTAGCGATTCATGATCTTGCCTTTTTCATTTACCCTTATAATGGTACTGGAGTACGATTGATTTGTCTCAATCTATATTTTGGATTCCAGTGGTGTGCTTTTTTAAATATGCTTTTTATATGTTTTTTATCATTTCTAATAGACATTACATTGGAACCTTCACTATGGGGGTACTGATCAGTGCAATGTAGATGGTTGTTGCATTTTTAATGTTTACCATGATTACCTGTTTTTTATGCAGAATGTTACTGGCAATGCTCTGCAGATCCATATCGGCACGGGGTAGAACTCCAAGAAATAACAATGTTATCCTTTTCACCATATTATAGCACCTGTATTGTTATTTATATTTCAGTGCCAAAGTGAATCTTTATGATATGGCAGGTTTTCCCTATTGTTGTTATTGATGTCGGAAGTTCCGCAATGCGGGGTGCTGGTTCACTTCCGGTTTACTTACCTCATTGCCGATTGGACGCAGAGCGTTCCAGCAGGGCTATTTAGATGCCGGATGTTGTCGTTCAGGTCACGCCTCCAGTTGAAGTCGGACATGACGAAACCGGTCGGGGCGTGACCTGACGACACATCCGACATCACGGGACACGGCAGAGGAGCTACCCGGAAGGGACTGGGCTGGCGTGGAGTTAGCCCAGTATACTGGACGAGATAGGCTTCCTTTCTGACCGGAGACATGCTATTCAATGCCTACCCATATGCTTTTACATGTGAGTGCAAAATTTTTATGTTTTAATAAAGCAAGTGTTTTGACGGTACTTCACTATTTGGAGCCCTTCTCTTTTTCCATAATACCATTACATTGAGGAAAGTGTGTGAAGGATACTTTTATGCGGCAGTGGTGAAGTGACTCTGGTCTTCCATGCGTGTATTCCCTACATCTGTATGGTATCCCTGCTCAGTTTGCTCTGGTGTGAGAACACTTGAGCATCGTTTTCTGGTGAGTTGCCATTTCTGCTATCTATCGGTGTGACACCTGGTGGTGGATGGTGATCCATTTATATACTTCACGCACTCCTGGATTTATGGACTTTTAAGGACATTGCTTTTCTCTACATGTTTTTGAGTGTTTATCAAGCAATATCTTTGACAAGCATGCTTTTTACACTTTAAGTCATTTAATAGTGATTTTATGCGCTACTTCTTTTCCGTTTCAGCGTAGGTAGTGCTGTGATTGGGATTTATTTGAGTTGATGACTCTAATGCTGCTAGACAGAAGGGCTAACCACTTAGCCACTGTACTACTTCCAGCAATAAAATGTTGACAGGCCCTTACTTTTCTCCACTCTAGTCATCTGGAGTTACGCTGTAAAGCTGCACTGCAAATCTTACATGTTTGTTATGTGTAAGGGGTAGAAGATCAGATATCATCAGAAACCTTACGTCTACCTTCCTCTGTCCTGCTCTGACGCTGCCCTTTTTCTCCTTGCAGCTCTGATTTGTGAGTGGGTACCTTGGCATCATCACAGACAATGCAGGGCTATTAACCCTGCACTATACTTGACAGAGGCAGGAGTGTGAGTGACTGCAGGCAGGTGCGCCATAGAGAGAAGGGTGCAGGGGACTGGAGGGACCCTGCTGAAGTGTAAATTAAGATATGTATTACTCCATATTCTGGCACCTCTAGATATAAAAACATTTAACCATTGGAGTGCAGTAGGGCCCCATTGCAACAGTATTTTTTTTTTTTTTTTGTTTTGTTATGCGCAGATAGAAATTTAGCCTTTTTGAAATCTAAACTGTTTTTTTTTTTTGGGGTGGTTATTTTAATTATTTGTTCAGGTATGTTTAGTGTAATAAAAATATCCAAACTTGTACTTCTTGTGCTACACCCTTCCTGGCTGCTGTATTGTAGATAAATGTCCTCCTGGGAAGTTCCCCATATCGGCAAAAATGTAATCAATGTCTTTTTTTAGCGACAGCTGTGTGCTTCTGTTGGATTGCTGTGCTCCGGGGAAGAGTCTGCTTGCAGCCTTGGGTCCTATACTGAAGAAAAGGAACCAATCGTAGTATTCCCAAGAAAAATGTGTTACTTCCTTTTGGTAGCACATTTCCAAGGGGATCAAACTAACAGACAAGTATTTATGTTCAAAACAATTTAAAAAAAAAGTTGTATCTTCATTTCAAATCCTAATTACTGGGACCATAGTAAGGTAGATGTCTTATGACAAAAGATGGGCATCTGCCCAAATTAGGCAGCTCTGGGGCTAACCTTGATCTGCTTCCTAAGTTGGTCCACTTTTAGTTGCAGTGCATGCATGGCTGCGTATTGGAAACTTTACTCCTTTTTTTCCCACTAGAATAGGAACAGCTATCTGTCACAAAGAGATGCTGGAAAATCTTTTTGTATTAGGATTATCATTGCTGGCATCCAAACATGACTGGCACCCCATATGTTACCTGATTGCACCATTTGATTCTGGAACCGGACATATGGGAGTCTGAAGTTAGCATTGTGCAATAAAAATGAATGGTAGAAGGAAAAAAAAGCTTGGAGAACCTGGCTATGTGTCAGTCATATGGCTGCCTCTCCTCCAACCACTAAGCAGCAGGGAGAAATCCATGAAGTCCTGCATGTTCAATGCAGTGGCCCACATTTTATAAATGAGCTGGAAAATGCAAGCCATGGTACTAAGAAATACTTTGCAATATAACAGATATCACATAGAGTTATCAAATTTCCATTAACAGTTAGTACTTTTGTATAATTATACATTTGTTTTGTTACCAATTTGGTTAGGCATAGGTAGAAGTCCGATGGTTAAAAGAAAACAAAAATGTGTTTATTATTTAAATAAACCAATCACCAGCTTAAAAAATTAAAAACATAGGAAAATGAAGTAATTTAGATTCTTACTAGGGATTCTTTCCATACATGATTTTTATATTTATTTGCAATGGGCCTTTGAATTTTCTAGAAAATTTGACGAATATAAGGCAGTCAATTGCCTAGCAGAGCCCCCTCTGTCCTCGCACATGGCAGCCTTCTTCTTTTTGGAGAATTTATACTTACACTCTTCTGCCAACCCCCCCCCCCCCCAACTTCTCTCTACAACATAACCTGGCAAGATGGCAAGAAATTGCAGCTGTCTCTGGGCTTTTGGATATCTTTTACATGGTATAAGAATATATAAAATAACCAAAATGCATAAAACCTTATAGAATGATTGTTGCTGATGCAAGGGACTCTTTTAAGCTTAAAAGAAAAAAAAAAATCCCTGTAGCTTTATTTGCATCACTTACCTATACTGAAGTGTATCCCACAATATGTAGGCAACTGGATCCTGGGGAAATCTTCACTGCAGGGATGCCCTGTCCTCTTCCTGTCTTTGAACTTCCTACTTTGCAATGGATAACAGCTTTAGGTCTTCAGGCAGAACAGTAGTACAAATGGTCCGATGGCGACACGCTCCCTCCTTCCTCCTCCTCCACTGAGAAAAGTTCTTTCATTGATTGTAACATCTTATATCAGTGGTGTCAAACTCAGTTTTATCACGGGCCGCATCAGCATTATGGTTGCCCCCAAAGAGCCAGTTGAATCCGTAAGACTTTTTATTGGAGACTGCCCAGACAGAACACCATGGCAGAACCATGTTCTGTCTGAGCAGCCTCCAATAATGTTTCTTGTGGATGATTCCAGTGGTGTGCGACCCTCCTATTTAACTGGCATAGAATTGTATTATTCTCATAATAAATATGAGTGGATGTCCAGAGCACCCCCCCCCCCCTCCTTACAATAGGTGCCAAGAGCCACCCCACCATCGGAAGTCTGAAGTCCTCCACCCTCCATTACATCACAGTGCACCCCCCATATGCTGCTGCCAGGAAGAAGCATGGGGCAGAGCTAAGCCGCAGAAAATGCAGGGTCTGGAGGAGGAGCAGGGGTGGGCTGGAGTCAGCTGCCGGAGTCTGCTGAATGCTGAGAACAGGGATGTGGAGAAAAAGGGGTGTTGGGATTTCACAGAGAGGTGCAGGATCTGTAAGAAAAGTTCCGTCATCCTCTCTGCTGCTGACTGCTGAGACAGGGGGTAGGTGGTTTCAAAGATGAGTATCCCCTCGTCTGCACAGAGAAGCACAGAATCTGTTGAAGGAGTTCTGTCCTCCTCTCTGCTGTTGACTGCTGAGACACAGTGGGGGCAGACATGAGGGGGTGCCCCAACTGCAGGAGAGGTGTGAGGGCCACATGAAACGGCCTGACACCTGGGTCTTATATGAATGGAGGAGAGCCTGTTCAGTCATAGGATTCTCACTCCATTCACAGATCTAGTTACAAGAAGTATAATTGGTGAAAGGACTAGGAGTCTCAGTCAGACCATCTGTACTGCTGTTCTGCCTGAAGACCCAAAGCTATTAACCTTTGCAGCCCTGGAAGTTCAGTATGAGTAAGAGGACAGGGCATCTGTGCAGTGAAGATTTCTCCAGGATCCAGATGCCTGCACAATGTAGGACATGTTTTATTACAGGCAAATGATGTGACTAAGGTACATCCAAAGAGAAGAATTTAGTATTGCCTCTTTTGAATACCTTGGGTTGGGCATCTCTCCCTGATGTCTTTTTTTTTAGGTAAATTTGCTTTCAAAGACAATGCAGTGTCAGAACAGAACGCTCTTTTACAATGAGCTATACAGGCAGAAGCTACATTATGTGGGGTACAGAGACTTGAACAATCTTATGTCTTCTATTTTGTCACTAATATTTGGCTCTGTCCTGCAAATGGTCTACTGAGAAGTGCTCGGGGTATCAGGGGAGCAAGTCTGTCATTAGCAAGCCATGATGTACTATAAATGATTTCATCAGCATGTGTTATAAATGTTGCTTCTTTGTATAATTTTCAGGCTATATATAGGTTATAAATATTTGTTCATTACATATGCCGGCTCTTCTTCCTGCTTTGCAATGCAGTGAATGTCCTTACTGCTATTTTCTAACGATGCAAGTCTACAAGTCAGCAGACTCGTTAAAGACAATGCACTCTCTAGTTACTACCTTTTTTTCCCAGTAGTTGAGAGTAATTGCACTAAGCCAGTGAGAGCTCCCTCTAGTGGCTATTTTACAAATATCTAATACAACAGGAAAAAAAATGTAAAAGCAAGCCTGTAAAAAGGTGCCATATCAAAAATGACTTTAAAGTAAATACAGCCATTAGAATTAAAAATATGTTTACTGGAAAGTTTATATTAATATTAAATTATTATGCTGTACAGGATTTACTGTATATAGCGCCAACAGTTTGCACAGCACTTTACAAAATGAAGGCAGACAGTTACGATATAATTTGGTACAAGAGGAATCAGAGCGCCCTGCTCGTTAGAAGGAGGGTCAAGTGATACAAAAGGTAATAACTGTGTGGAATGAGCTGATGGAGAAAGTAAAAACACAGTGTATTAGTTAGTAGCCAGATAGGCTCTTTAGCAAGAAGCATATTCCGGGATCATCTAAAGATGGATAGATTAGGAGATAGTCGGACAGATAGGGAGTTAAAAAGGATGGGAGAAGCTTTGGAGAAGTCCTGAAGGCGAGCATGGGAGGAAGGGACGAGGGAGCTAGAGAGCAGAGGTATTGGGATGACCGAAAAGAGCGGTTTGGTTGACATTTTGGTACAAGGTTAGTGATATATCTGGGGGCAAAGTTGTGGATGGCTTTTTAAGTTTTTTTTGTTTATACTTAGAATTTTTTATTGGGTGAGGGGAAGGCAGTGGAGTGATTGGCAGAGGGAGGTACAAGAAATTTAAAGGTTGGTAAGGTGGATGAGTCTGACAGCAGCATTCATAATGGACTGAAGGGGGATAGGAGGGAGTTGCAGTAGTCAAGGCGAGAGATAACCAGGGAGTGAATTAGGAGTTTTGTGGTTAAAAAGGGAGTGGATTGTGGAGATGTTGCGGAGGTTGAGGCAGCATGATTTGGACAGTGATTGGATGTGGGCCTGAAAAGACAGTTCAGAGTCCAGAGTTACCCCTAGCACCCTGGCATGTGGGGACGGACTGATAGTTGTGCCATTAATTGTGACAGAGAAGCCAAGGGAAGAGGCATGTAAGGGAGAAAATATGAGCTTGATTTTAGATAAATTGAGTTTGAGGAAGTGGTGTGACATCCAGGCTGATATGTCTGTTAGTAAATCAGTGCTCCATGAGGAAACTGATGGGTTGAGCTGAGGGGTAGAGAGATAGATTTGGGTGTCGTCAGCGTATAAATGATATTGAAAGCCATGGGGAGCTATGATAAGGTGTTTTATGACAAGACTTTTTTTCCAACTTTGTGTCCACTAATTGCTCCTTGGGCATAGGGGACAAGAAAGAACATGAACTGTGGCCCAAGTGCCTGTACACTGGTATAACTTATGTAGCACCCTTCTAGGTGGGTGCTAGGAAAAGCACAGTTTTTGTTCTGCCTGCTTATCAGGAGAGTCTAATCACTAGTAGGCCTGTTACATGTGCCCATGTATGATGCACTTGGTCTGAGGGAGTTTCCCCACTGTATCCAATAGGAAAGCCTGTTGGACAGTGGAGGAAACCCAGCCAAAGACACACAGGCTTTTGTGGCTGTCCCAGTGAAATGGCACAACAGTGGTGCATCCTGGGTGCAAGCCAAGGGCACATGTGACAGGATGCCTTTGGGCAGGAAGCCAGGTCCCAGGAGGAGGGTGACGGCTGTCTCTCCTCCTGTTGGTGTGGAAAGTGGTCCAAGACAGTCAGCCCATGGGACCAGAAGTGTGGTGCTGAGCCAAGAGGTCCAGAGGATACTGACCGTGAAGCAAGTGGCAACGCAACCTGAGGAAAAACAGTGTCCGTGAGTCCCAGGGAGCTTGCCAGGGGTCTGCCCGGGACAGGGACCACTCCGGGAAGAGTCAGTGGACAGGGGCTAGCACGCACAGGAAGTGAAAAAGGGGGTGCCAAGTTGAGACCCTGAAGAGTAATTTTAACAGGAGTCTTTTCATCTATCTTCAATTTTGTGGCCAAGTGAAGCAGCGGCCTTGCCGCATACACTGCAGTTAATTGTCCTCAGGATTGTGCACAGTTCATAGTTGGAGTATCCCACTCATCCCTTTTCCCATCCCAGTTCAAAATAAAACACAAAAAAAACAAATCCCCTGGACTGTTCATTGTCTGAGCTTAGAGTTAAAGTGATAAATTTTAATGGACTGTTGCTATGGGTAACCCAGGGGAATCCAATCTCAGCAGCTCCCTAGGGGGCAGTGCTACACATATGTTTTAGAGATAAAGCTGGACACTACGATAAGCAAGTATTGTCTATATTATTGGTTCTCAACCACCGGGCTGTGGCCAATTGCCAAGCCACAAACTCCATCCTCCCAGGGCTCCAGGTAGCTGCAGATCCCCTAACCCCCCCACAGTGCCTCCCAGGTTCCATAGTGTCACCCAGCCTCCCACAGTGACCCGCAGTGTCCCTCAGCCTCTCATAGTGCCCCCAGGAGCCCTTTGTCCCCACAATGATGTACATTTATGTAGTGCAAGGCAACACTTGCTGCTTTCTGACCTAGGCTTGGCCCTGCTGCTTCCTGGGAATGCCACATTACACCTATCCAGGAGGCAGTGAGTTACCAAGGGGGCATGGGCAGGCTTGTTGCTGCCCTTGGTATATTTGTGCCCATGTGGGGAGATTTCTGCACATGCGCACAGATTATGTGGGCCACTACAATGACCCTATACCAGAAACTGGTGGCATCCAGTACATTTGCAGAAATCCTCCACACATGCGCAGATGCACCGTAGGGCTCTACCAGGATCTAAATACCTGGCAGAGTCCTGCGGCGCAAGTGCATATGCACTGAATTTTGGAAGATGGTGGCATGGATGAGGGGCTGGGGAAGGGTATCGATGTGGCAGTCAAGCCTTTCTTTAGGAAAGTATCTGCTTCCTCCTGCTTGATCTTTATTTTTGCATTGCTGAGAATGTAAATAGTACAGCAAGTAAAATGGGAATACCAAGTTTGTAGCAAGAGTGAGATCCCCAATGGTCAGGAACAAAGCCAGGAACTATCACGAGGAAGGCTTGCTTCTGGAGTCCCAAGAGATATAAAAAGCCAACCAGACTCTACCTAAGATCCCGCTTTGAGGGGAACTGATCCTTCAATGCACACTGTTTTGTGAAATTCATAGGCTCCTTTCACATAAGCAATAGTGTATACTGTCTCCTGAAAAGCAATCTGTGGTGGATTGCTTTTCATAGGACAGTGAAAGGAGGCTTTGCAAGTGTTTAGGAGGCTATGATGCCACATCCTGATGCCTATTTTTTTTTTTGCATGCCTGTCAAACTTGGCATGTAGCATTACATTTGCTGCACCAACGTGTACTCATCTGAGCGGCATCAACTTGTAGGTGGGCAGTTAGGGGTGATAAAAACTTGGATCAACTGCCTGCTTTTACGACCCCCTGGCTGCCTGTGTGACAGGAGCCAGGTCTATTCATACCAGTGGCTGTGCTAGAAAGCTGTCACTGGTGTATGATGGGATGACAGTGGTGCTGATGCCCTAGTTGCAGTTTGTTTACTTGTTTACTGCTATATTCTGCTGATGAGAAAAGGTATTTAGCAGTTTATATTTATAAAAATAATTGCATTTCCATGTTCTGTGTACTGTGGGAGACCTGATATAGTGAATGCAGAGTACTGGGTTTAGTAACACTTAAAAAGTCAGCAGTCACAGCATTTGTAGCTGCTGACTTTTTAGGCCTCATGCGCACTGGCATACTTGCCAACTGTTCATTTTTTCCAGGGACAGTCCCTGCAAATAGGGGCCTGTCCCAGGTAATTTATATTGTCCCTGGAAGCACCTGTTAATCAGGCCACCTGTAAATGTTACGCAGAAGTAGTGCAGCTGAATGGGAGACTTATTCCAACTCTGCTACTGTGGCCTTAAGTTTGAAATTCCCTTTTTAGTTTCCTGTAATTCTCTCTTTATTGGAGTAGACTCTATTATCTGATAAGTAGGCGAGATTAATTATGTGGAGTGGGCGGAGCTTCAGGGAAGTGGGTGTGGTAATTGATAGCTGTGCTACAAATGGCACTTTTCCACTGCAAGTACCGGCTAGTACCGGCTCAGCTCTACTCGGCCCTGCTTGGCCCGGTTTGCTTTTCCACTGCGGTACCGCATGGTATAGTGTCGGAACGGTTCGGTACGGTACGGTATAGGTTTGCTTTTCCACTAAAGTAGTACTAAAGTTAAGTGGGTGGGATAACCACGGGGTGGGTGTGATTCTCTGACCAATCAGTGGCTAGTAGTGACTGCATGCAAAGGATTGTGGGATATGGTACCAGTTTGGTACCTGTTGGAACCACAATCGAGTAGGTACTGTTTTTTCAGAGCCGTACCGTACCGTACCGAACCGTTCCGACCCTATACCATGCGGTACCGCAGTGGAAAAGCACAAAAGCGTGCCGAACCGGTACGGTTCCATGCAGTGGAAAAGCGCCAAAAGTGTCCCTGGAAAATTTTTTTAAATGTTGGCAACTATGCACTGGGCATTATAAAAATGTCAGTATCGTTAGCTTTAGAAAGCTGCAGCTGAAGAATGGGTTTTGTAGCATTTTTTCAGAAGCACTTTTCAGTATTTTTTAGCTGTAGCATTTTTTTTAAATTATTTGTAGAAAACTATACTCCTACAAAAGCTTATTGCTCAAAAACACTGATAAACGCTGAATAGCCCCGTTTTTCAGCATTGGTAAGCTTTTATCAGATTTAGAGCTTTTTTACAGCTGAAAAACTCCCACTAGTTCTGTTTTTTTTTCCAGCTAGAAAACGCCCCTGCCAAAAAACGCTGATAACAGCCTATGTGTGCATGGACACATAGGATAACATGCTGGGGAGTTTACTGGCTGCAGAAAAGAACACTTGAAAGGAGTCGCAAAGGCAGAAGGTTTTTTTATCTTGATGCATTCTATGCATTAAGATAAATAGCCTTCTGTGTGCAGCAGCCTCCCTAGCACCCCTAATACTTACCTGAGCCCCATCCCAGTGATGTCCACGTTCCTTGGCTTTCCAGGACTCTCTCTCCTGGTTGTGCATGGAGACACAGCAGCGGCGCGATTGGCTGTCAATCAAAGTCAGTTTCAGTTAGCCAATCAGGAGAGAGAGGGGGTGGGGCTGAACGGCAGCTCCATGTCTGAATGGACACAGGGAGTTTCAGCTTGGCTCGGGTGCCCCCATAGCAAGCTGCTTGCTGTGGGGGCACTCAACAGGGGATAGGAACAGCAAAGAGGGACCCAAAAAGAGGAGGATCGGGGCTGCTCTGTGCAAAACCAACCGCAGGTAAACCTAATATGTCTGTTATTAACCAGTTCTGGACCGGAATTTTTGCGATTCGACACTGCATTACTTTAAAAGACAATTGTGCGGTCATGCGACACTATACCTAAATAAAATGTATGTCCTTTGTTCCAACAAACAGAGCTTTCTTTTGATGGTATTTGATCACCTGTGCTTTTTTAATTTTTTGCACTATAAACAAAAAAAGAGCGACAATTCTGAAAAAAAAACCAAAACAATGTTTTTCACGATCTGCTATATAACATTCACCAAAAAAACTAAATTAAAGATCACATTTTCTCATCCTTTTAGGCCAATTTGTATTCTCCTACATATTTTTGGTAAAAAAAAAATTGCAATAAGCGTATTTTGATTGGTTTGCGCAAACGTTATCGCGTCTACTAACTAGGGGAAAGATTTATGTCATTTTTATTTTTTTACTAGTAACGGCGACGATCTGCGCTTTATAGCGGGACTGCGACATTGCGGCGGACAGACCGGACCCCTAACTGAAATTTTTTACACTTTTGGGGGGACCAGTGACATTACTACTCTAAATCCTCCTGTATTGAATTGTATGGTAACTGTATTGTCTTCCCTCATATTGTAAAGTGCTGCGCAAACTGCTGGCACTATATAAATCCTGTATAATAATAATACTGCAGTAATCAGTGCTAAAAATATGCACTTTCACTGTACTAATGACATTGGCAGGGAAGGGGTTAACCTAGGGGTGATCAAAGGGTTAAGTGTGAGCTTAGGGGGATGTTTTCTAACTGTATGGGGGAGGGACTTGTGAAATGATCATTGAGACCTGTGTTCCTATATAGAAGGATCACAGGCACTCTGTGATCATTTCAGAGAGAAGAACGGTCACCTGTGTTTACAACAGCTGACTGGTGGTCTCTCTCAGCGGGGAGTGATGGCGGATGCTGCCTAGTGGGGGCACTCGCTCCCAGGACCGCTCCCGCGTACCGATGTACCCCTACGTCGATTCAGCTGCGTAGGGCGGTCGGCAAGTGGTTAAAAATAAAAAAATGGAGACTTTACAATCACTTAACCACTTGCCGACCGCCGCACGACTATATACGTCGGCGGTCAGCCCCTCACAGGCAGAGTGACGTAGGGCTACGTCGCTAGCCTGTGAGGGTCTAGGGAGCGAGCGCGCGCCGCCGGAGGCGCGCTCCCGCTCCCGCGTGGTCACGGGCCCCCCCGCTCCTGTGACCGGCGGACTCGATCACTCGCGATCGTTGGTGGAGAGGGAGAAAGGCAGGCGGCTGATGTAAACAAGCCGCCTGTCATTCTCCCCTGTGTAGGAATGGTGATCACACGGTTCTACTATGTAGGACCGTTGATCACTGTTCCTACACCTCAAGCCACAGCCAATCACAGTTAGAATCACGCCCCTAGGGACACACATAACCCCTCCCTCTCAAATAAAGTTAACCCCTTCACTGTCAGTGTAATTTTACAGTAACAGTTCATATGTATAGCACTGATTACTGCAGTAATGTCACTGGTAACCCCAAAAGTGTCAAAAATGTCAGTCAAGGGTCCGATCTGTCCGCCGCAATGTCGCAGTACCGCAAAAAAAATCGCAGATCGCCGCCATTATGTGTTAAAAAAAAACAACAAAAATGACAATAATCTTTCCCTTTGTTAGTAAACGCAATAACTTTTGCGCAAACCAATCAAAATACGCTTTTTGCGATTTTTTTTTTTACCAAACATATGGTAAAAAAAAAAAAAAAATTGGCCCAAAATGTTAAAAATTTTGATTTTTACTTTTTTTTTTGGGGAATTACATATAAAAAAATGTGAAAAATATTGTTATTTTTACAAAATTGACGCTGTTTTTTTGTTTATAGCGCAAAAAGTAAAAATCGCACAGGTGATCAAATGCCACCAAAAGAAAGCTCTGTTTGTGGGAAAAAAAGGACGTCAAATTCGTTTAGGTACAGCGTCGCACGACCGCACAATTGTACGTTAAAGTCACGCAGTGCCGGATCGCAAAATAGGCCCTGGTCAGGAAGGGGGTAAAATATTCCGGGGCTTAAGTGGTTAAAGCCAAAAACAGCAGCTGTAAAAACACCCAGTGTGCATGCGGCCTTCATTTTTGTGAACGTTTTCCAGTACATATCACCGCCTGAATGGGCCTGGTAGGAAACAAGGCATTTTGCCATGTCTTGCAGAGGGACCACACTGCCCAGCGCAGTCCACCCACACAGGGTGGGAATGGGGCCCCTTAGACATGGGCTTGAAACAGCCGTAGCTGTGCACATGAAGGGTTAACATGCAGCCACATCTTTTGGATACAAACTTTATGAGGAAAAGGCTTGTGTAAATGAAAGTCTTGTGGAGATGTCACCTTAGAAAGTGTCAGCACAAAAGGTGCCTTGCTTGTTTCATCTCCCAAACAGCTGCATGCTTTGCCTGACATTTGCTGACCTTTCTTTGTGCACTCTGTCTGACCCGTGAGGTCATTTCCTGGCCTTCTCTGAGCGACCTCTGACCAGCGCCGACCTTTAGCTGGAGCATGTGACATTTTGTTCTCCGCTGGCTGACATGTGATGCTCTCATTATTCCAAACTATGTGAAAATAATGACCTCTGGCGACCTCTGAGTTTTTCTTTTCCAACTCCAGTCTGCAGTGAGAGCTGAATCACTCGGCTGCAGGAAATCCAGACTGAAAAAAAAAAAAAATATAACAATTTAAACTAGAATAAATCAAACAGGAACACATTACGTGGCTGTGATTCAGACCTAACCTATTATGTTACAGATTATCCTCTTGACATATCACTTCATTCCAAAACTCTGCAGGTGATAGATACACTTTGTACTGCTCTGGGATGTTTAAATAGTTCTGTGTTGTTTTAAATATAATCATCCATAAAGACCCAGAAGTGGAGAAATAAAAGCGACTATGTAAATATAATATATATACAGCATAACGTAAGGATATCACTGACACGGCAAAGATTTAATACGATTGTTTTAACCACTTTACGACCGCCCGACCCGTATACATGGGTCGTGTGCAGGCAGCTAGGGGGCGAGCGCGCGCTGCCGCCGTGCTCCTGCTCCCGCGCTCCTACCCCCGCTTGTCAGCGGGGACTCCGATGCACCGGGCAGGTGGCTCCGATTGCCGCCTGACACCCGCGATCGTTCCCCGCTGAGAGAGAAGAACGGTCAGCCGTTGTAAACACAGCTGGCCGTTCTTCTCCCTGGAATGATCACAGAGCCCCTGTGATCCTTCTATATAGGATCGCAGGTCTCTATGGTCATTCCATAAGCCACGCCCCCACACAGTTAGAAACACGCACCTAGGTACACATTTAACCCCTTGATCACCCACAGTGTTAACCACTTCCCTGCCAGTGCCAGTGTCATTATTAAAGTAACAGTGCATATTTTTAGCACTGATTACTGTAGTAATGTCACTGCCCCCCCCCCCCAAAAAGTGTCAAAAATGTCAGTTAGGGGTCCGATCTGTCCACCGCAATGTCACGTTTCCACAAAAAAATCGCAGATCAACGCCACTACTAGTAAAAAAAAACAACAAAAATGACATAAATCTTTCCCGTAGTTAGTAGACGCGATAACTTTTGCACAAACCAATCAAAATACGCTCATTGAGATTTTTTATTTTTTACCAAAAATATGTAGCAGAAAACAAATTGGCCAAAAATGTTAACAAATTTTGATTTAAAATTTTTATTTTTTTTTTTTGGGAATGTTATATAGCATATAATATTGTTTTTTTTTCAAAATTATTGCTCTTTTTGGTTTATAGCGCAAAAAATAAAAATCGCACAGGTGATCAAATCCCACCAAAAGAAATCTCTATTTGTGGGGAAAAAAAAGGACATCAATTTTATTTAGGTATAGCCTCACACGACCACGCAATTGTCCGTTAAAGTTACGCAGTGCTGAATCACAAAATATTGCCTGGTCATTAAGGGGACAAATCCTTCCAGTCCAGAAGTGGTTAATAGGGATGGTCATGATCTAATTTCCAGCATGTACCCCAGAAAAGTGCTTACATTGCTTGCTTACTTATGACCACATGTAAACAAATGTATTTAATGGGTAACTCCACTTTTGTGGGGAAAAGAAATTCAGCAAATAAAGAAAACAATTATATAGCGTATACAATTGTGACACAAGTCATATTGTAATTTAATGTTATTAAAAATGACCTTTCCTTTTCAATCTGCTGCTGTTGCATTTTCTGAAAATGCAATGCAATATGGCTACCTGGAGCTGTTCTATACACAGAATGTATACTGATCAACACCACAGAAACATAATTTCCTGCTTGTGTGATTGGCTCACCAATTTTTCCCAGAAGTCGGTGATCAAGTACCACCAAATGAAAGCTCTATTTGTGGGAAAAAGGACATCAATTTTATTTTGGTGCAGCAACGCACCAATTGTCAGTTACAGTAACGCAATGCCGTATCACAAAAAATGGCCTGGTTACAAAGGGGGATAAATCTTCCGGAGCTGAAGTGGTTAGAGGGGAACTATGCTGCATCTGAGCACCACAAACCAAAAATGCTATTTAAAGCAGTATTAAACCTAAAAACGTTCCAAGGCTTTCTTTCTTTTACTTTAATTTGGTGATCCAGCCAGTAGGTCTTTTCATAAGCACAAGTTCTCCAGCATGGCATTTTGAGACTAGGTTAGTGATGTAGCTGGAGGCCAAGTTGTGGATGGCTTTGTAAGTTGTTGTTAGTATCTTGAATTCAATTTGTTGGGTGAGCGAAAGTCAGTGGAAGGATTGTCAGAGTGCAGTAGAAGACGCTGAATAGTTGGTAAGGTGGATGAGTCTGGCGGCAGCTTTCATGATGGAGTGAAGGAGGGATAGTCTATGTAAGGGTAATGCAATGAGGATGAATTGCAGTAGTCGAGGCAGGAGATGACCAGGGAGTGAATTACAAGCTTTGTGGTGTCATTCTTTAACATGTATGTAAACTTTACCTCTATAGTTTTCTTATTTGCTTTTGGCCTGTCATATACTGTATACTATTGAATGTTTTTATTATATCCATTTAAAAGGGAGAAATTTATATAAGTCAATAGCTGGATTGCCAAGTTGAAATGAAAGTAGAACTGAAGGCAAAACCTTTTTTCATTTTGGATATACTAAGGGAGGGTGATACCCCTGTAATTTAAATTTTTTTGCCATCTGTGTCCCATTGGGGAGATTTCCCTTCAAGTCCTGTCTAATAGTCAAAACAGGAAGTGAGAGGTAATCCTTCCAAAATAGGGGAATCCAAGTGTGCCACCACGAATATTGTCCCCATTAGAAGATTTTCCCTTCTATTACGGTCAGGCCCGTCGCGTCAAGGCAGGCAAAACAAGCAATTACTTGGGGCCCCGGGCTGGCCTGGGGCCCCAAGACCCAAGACACAGACTGACATTATCCCAAAAACCCAAAACACAAATGCCGCGGCCTGTGACAGGCCGGCGGGCGCACAGCGGAGGAGCGGCATGACGTCACGCGGCGCCGGATCGCTAGGGGGAGAGTGCGCGGCGGTGGCGCGCATGTGCGCACCAGCCCCGCCCCAGCCTAGGTGGCCTAAAGCGCGTGCGGGATTGGCGCCACCCCACCAGGCCCGCGAACTTCGCCAGAGAGAGACACACCACGAGTCATCACATCCTCCTCACACACGTGGACCGGACCAGGCCAGCAACAGGTATGATCACACTGACAGTCTGTCACTCCATTTTTTCGTGCAAAAATTGGACCAATTGTCCAATTGGGAATAATACCTACCTGTTAACAGACAGCGGGATAGTCCCATAGCATAAGAAAAAAGTCCCCCTGGTATCATCTAATGCATATTTGATTTTATGGTACAGTGGTGTTTTTTGCAAATGTTCAATTGTTGAAAATGTTCAAATTTCAAATATTTTTTTCAAGCAGTATTTGCACTGTACTCATTTTTTATTTATATAAAGTGTGGGTGAACTTAAACTGTATGGCTATGCTGTGGTTCCTGTAGGCTTTGCGTGTGTGCGGGGGGGCCTCCATGTCCATTTTGCTTGGGGCCCCCAAATTCCTTCAAACGACCCTGATTACGGTTATGGGGACACCCCAACATTTGTGCTTTACTCTAACTTCGATTTTTGGTGATAATGGTACACATGACATATAGAAAGGGTAAATCACCACTACAGGGACACAGACAGCAAAAAAAAATCTATCGAGTGTTTTAATCCCTCTCCATTCTATCCAAAACAAAAAAAAATAAAGTGTTGCGTTTCCTTAAAGCGGAGTTCCACCCATTTTTAATAGGTTGGAATACATAGATCTTTGTAATCCCCTTTAAAACGGCTTTTACCAATGGAAACTTTTTTTTTTTTTTTTTGCTAGTAAATACCTTAATTTCGGCTTTATTCCTCCTCTCCTCACTTCCTGGTCCGATCGGCGATGACGTCATTCGGCGATCCGCAGTGTCTGCTGGGATGTATTCTATTCCAGAAATCTCAGTAGCTGTATCTGTACTGAGCCGTGCCTGCCCCGCCTCCGCCCCGCCTCCTCTCATTCAGTTGAATTGTATGAATGTATTAAGGCCGTTCTCTGCCCCGCCTCCACCCCGCCTCCTCTCATTGAGTTGTATTGAGAGGAGGCGGGGCGGAGGCTGGGCAGAGAACAGCCTTAATACATTCATACAATGCAATTCATTGAGAGGAGGCGGGGCGGAGGCGGGGCAGGCACGGCTCAGTACAGATACAGCTACTGAGATTTCTGGAATAGAATACATCCCAGCAGACACTGCGGATCGCCGAATGACATCATCGCCGATCGGACCAGGAAGTGAGGAGAGGAGGAATAAATCCGAAATTAAGGTATTTACTAGCAAAAAAAAAAAAAAAAAGTTTCCATTGGTAAAAGCCATTTTAAAGGGGATTACAAAGATCTAAAGTTCCAAAAATGGGTGGAACTCCACTTTAAACTTTAATTATATAGAAGTCCGTATTCCATATTAGCCCTAGATAAGGGTTGGCTTCTGATTGGTTGGTTGCACTGGACACTGCCCTAAGGTAAATAGTCAATGTGTTTTTTTTTTCTTTTACATAGAGAATTGTTATATTTTTGGAAATCATTTGGGATTTTTGGGCCTGTTTCTTTTCATTTGCACACGTGCCAACAGAATTTTTTTATGGCTTTAATAAATTTGCAGCAAAAATAACATTTTCCTGCCCTTGAAGAATCTGAAGGGTTAAGTGTAGTAAGCTTGAAAGCCAAAAATATAACAATTGTACCAGCGGAAAAGCCTTTCATTTAACGGGACTAGGTTATCTCCAGAGGCTGAAAGGACCTGAAATTGGTGTTCATGCTGAGCTGTGTATGTAGCAGCTGGTATTCTGCCCGGGATTGATCCAGTATAATGATTTAATCATCTCCTGTCCATAGACACACTGATTCCTCTAGGTCAGGGTTGAAGGCATTTGTGATATGAAGCAGCTTGTGGCAGCTCCAACCCGATTGCTACTGAATTTGGCCTGGGGGAAATTGTGCACAGACTGACTTGTGCCTGATCCTACTCATCAATGCGTCCCGTATTTAGGTTACATTTGCGTCAAATCTGGACAGGTCATTATGTGGAAGGGAACTGATATGGGAAGTGCCGTATTTCTTAAACGTGATGACATCTCCTTTGTTAGAAGACTACATCTCCTTGCTTGAACTCTCCATGATAGTCATCTTTTCTTTCATTATTATTTCATAATCTAATGGAGTGCTGCATTTTATTTTTGAATGAACGCTGAGAGAATGTCAGCATACTTTACAGCGTGGAAAGCGTTGTGGTTATGGACTGTAATTTGGTCTGTGGAATGCTACGCATTAATGTAGTTTAACATAGAAGCAAGGGCCTGCGCCAGGCTGGAAATTCAAACAAAGTGCTGTCAAAATGATGCTTGAGTTCATTAATATTTATTGCCCGAGACAAGGCTCTGCTATCTTGAAAAGCAGCATGCTGGATTACAAAACCTTGCAGAGATGTGAATATCTACATACAGTATACTGTATATGCACTTTGCTTCAGGTAGCATACTGACAAGGCACGCTATGGGGCTGGGTAGGGTTAGTATGGTGATATGGCACTGGTGTGTACTGACAAGGCATGGCATAATGCTGGATAGGGTTAGTATGGTGATATGGCACTGGTGTGTACTGACAAGGCATGGCATAATGCTGGGTAGGGTGGGTATGGTGATGTGTAACTTTTAAAACATAAAACATGAACATTTTTTGGGGGATTTTTGAGATACAACTTACAAGAAACTCCAATATATAAAATGAAAGAATTTTATAACAAAATTATAACACTAAAATCAATTAAAACCATTCATAATCTACCTCCAATTGTCATATCTAATCCATTACCATAATCTAATTGTTTAATGGTTAGTTGACCAAGCAACTCAAACTATATTTTGATTAACGTGCTATAGATGGTATATATGACTCCAATTCTTGGAGATCAATTCATGTCTTCAGGAGCAGGCCAATGGGGGATAGTTAAGAGTAGACACCCCCTGTCGCCTGCTCTTGAGGAAGTGAATCCAAGAAACTCATTGAGCCATATATACCATCTATTAAGGGGTTCATGAAAATAAAGTTTGAGTGGCTTGGTCCCCTAATCATTCAACATTTGGATTATTGCAATGGATTATAAATCACTACTGGGGGTAGATTTTGAATAGTTTTAATACATTTTAGTGTTAGGATTTTGGGAAACAAATTGTTGATTTCATATGATGGACTTTCTTGTAAGTTTTGCTTCATAAATCCTACCAAAAAGTTTTTAATTTTTTATGTTTTAAAAGACTGCTATGTAAGGGGTGCGGCACAGTCATAAACCAACATACCAAAGGCTTTATGGTGATATGTAACTGGTGGAACTTACAAAGTGAGGCAGGAAACTGGGTAAGGTGGGTATGATGTTATGGCACTATTTTGATCTTAAAATGTATGACAGAAAGTTGGGCAGGGGAGTATGATAATTTAAGCAAGAAGAAGGGGGGGGGGGGTTTCTGAGATAAAAAATAATAACGTAGAAAACCTATATGATATAGGGGGAAAGCAGCTGCACGGACCTATAGAGAATCCCACAGAGAAAATATAAAAAATGTGTAGCGCTAACCCAAAAATTGTGTATAATTCTTTGTTATACATTGTATATTGTTATACATTAAACGGTGTAATTGGAAAGAAGATTCACTGCGATTTGATTCGCTAGAATGAACCTATTTCACACAAATCGCAGTGAATCATCTCCTTTCCAATTACACCTTTTAATGTATAACAATAAGAATTACACACAATTTTTGGGTTAGCGCTACACAATTAGAGTATGATAATTTGGCTGGGTAGAGTTTGCTGTTCTCTCTCGACATTTCTACATTAATATACTTTGCTGCATCAACGAATCTCCGCATGAGTTTCCTTCACCTGCAGGCAGTGAGCCTGGGTCACACCTAAAAGCTGACATGGCAAAAAACTCCATAAACATACAACCTACAAAAAGCAAAAAGGGTACGTGGATGGTAGGTTTTCCAAGACCAGCTAACGTTTACTTACTGATTAATTGCACCCCAGGGACCTTTGCTGAAGCTTCTCCTCCCATTAGCTCCTCTAATTGGCAAAATACAACATGTTGTACACTCTACTCTTAGCTACTAACCATTCCAATTGCAGGTTCCCTTTAAGCCCAATCATGTAGACCATGGGCTTTTGCTTTGAGTCTCTTTTGCTTCTGGCCTTTCTGGAAACATATTCATAGGGATGAAGGCTGTATAAATTTAAAAAAATTTGCAGGCGATGACACCATCTTGCATCCCAAACAGACCAAGGCAAAGTGTGCGGAAAGTGAAAAGTACTTCTGATTTCCCAGCAGCTTTTGTCTACGTATTAAACAACAGAACAAAAGATATATGAAAATGTTCCAGCAGAAAAAAAAACATTTTTTTTTCTTTTTAGATTCAAAATGAATGAACTTGTACAGAGTCTGTAATCATTAGAAAACAGAAACCGCAAGCTGTCTCTATAACAGGAGAAGGGGAGAGAACCTAAGGGTATTCAGACTGTGCAAGGAACAAAAGATTGAAAGATCAACGGGGAATACTTTCATAATTACTACAATAGCTGAACGAGAAAGGAGTATGGGATGGAGAGGAATGTCTATGGGCGGGTGACAGCTCGCTATGATAAAGGTAGTCAGTCCTGCTAACACCCAGATAAAGGGGCTAAGATTTATGAGTCAAACATGAGGCCATAGGGCTGGACTCACACATTTTTAGAGCAGCTGAAGTCAACCTGTGATTATGAGACCGGTTTATTTCCCAGATTCGTCTGGATCCACTGCACATTCTGTACAATGTCTGAGTGACAGAGAGTTCCTTGCTTATATTGCTAAGGGGCTAATTGGTGGTAAATTCAAAAAGGTTTTTCCACAAGTTAGCTTGTAGATTTAAACCTGGTCATGCAATCATAAATTTCAAATGAATGCTCATTCGAACGATCATACGAAAATTCCCATTTTCTTTGTGGGTGAGTACAGCATGGTGCTGCGGCAATAACGCATACTCTGATTCACAAATAATGGAATGTGTATTGAAGTAGAGGAAAAGGAGTTCACAACAAACCAGGTGGGAGGAGGCGCCACCGGTAACACACACACGGATGCTAACAGCTTGTAGCAGGGCAGATTTCAGCCGAATTGATAGCATCTTTCTGGAGGGGCAGAATGTGGCCTGGCCAGTCCAGGCCCAAATGGGTACAAAGTATCGCTAATACTGTCTCTGATGGATGGGTGACCTGCCCTACACTACCCACATGCTAAATGCGCCAAACTCAGAAGCCAGGTTCTTAGATAGACTATTCCAGAAAAAATTAGTGGTGCTCAGCACCCTGCTCCTGCGCTCAGAACCTGGTCCTCAGGCTGCCTCTATTTTAGAACTTGTACTTATACTTGGCATCCACTAAGGCTAGGCTTTGCTGCCCTCTACGACCGGGGTGGTCGACCAGACACTGTAAATACAAAACAAAGAACGGGCGCCTGAGGCTCTGAGGAAGAGGCATGGCCTCGAAACGTGTCAGCCCTCCACTTTCACAAGATATTGGACTCCTGTAAAGATGTTGCTCTATGGAATTGAAATGCTTGACTTTTACGCATGTTTGTGAGTAGCTGATTTTTACCCTTTTATTGTTAATAAAAGTGAATATATATAACATATATCAATCTGTGAAGCCAATTAATAATGCAAATCAATTGGTGCATAAACATAAAAGTTCATAAGTGTCCATAAATATTTTGCAGGTGAGTAGAATTGTATTCTATCCGAATAATACGTGTATCCACCACCGAGTGAAATTCATCCTTACCAAACGGAAATAAATAAGGTGCAACTATATTTTCTTGTGCTGAAAAAATATCCAATCTCCTTGTGAACAAACACCACGTGTAAATCACCAAGAATTAGCCTCTTACCAGATGGTAATAGGTATGCACTTGTTCAGTGAAACCACCGCCTTGCTTCCTCTTTAAAATCCTGAAGTGGGATGTAGAACCGCTCTACCTTTCTTTCTCCACTAGATGGCAACGAGTACCAGCAAGAAACACAGCCTCATCCTTCTTTACAAGCTCACAAAACCACCGTGTATTAAAGGAAAAAAAAGGGCTAATAGTGTATTACCCTTGAGATTTATTCAAAAAACAGTTGATAATGCACTTACAATTAGATGTCTTGTATTCAGCATAAACATAGGCATACGAATTCCTGCAAAGGCTTGCGGCCGGCTGCAGCACGGACCGCAAGTTGTGTGTGACGTGTGCGCCTCCTAATCTGACCGGTTTCTTCCCATAGGACTTCTACTGAGACAGGAGTGTCTCAGTAGAAGTCATTCAGTAGAACTCAGTAGAAGTCATTCAGTAGAACTCAGTAGAAGTCATTCAGTAGAAGTCATTCAGCATATTCAGCATAAACATAGGCATAAACATATGCCTATGTTTATGCTGAATACAAGACATCTAATTGTAAGTGCATTATCAACTGTTTTTTGAATAAATCTCAAGGGTAATACACTATTAGCCCTTTTTTTTCCTTTAATACACGGTGGTTTTGTGAGCTTGTAAAGAAGGATGAGGCTGTGTTTCTTGCTGGTACTCGTTGCCATCTAGTGGAGAAAGAAAGGTAGAGCGGTTCTACATCCCACTTCAGGATTTTAAAGAGGAAGCAAGGCGGTGGTTTCACTGAACAAGTGCATACCTATTACCATCTGGTAAGAGGCTAATTCTTGGTGATTTACACGTGGTGTTTGTTCACAAGGAGATTGGATATTTTTTCAGCACAAGAAAATATAGTTGCACCTTATTTATTTCCGTTTGGTAAGGATGAATTTCACTCGGTGGTGGATACACGTATTATTCGGATAGAATACAATTCTACTCACCTGCAAAATATTTATGGACACTTATGAACTTTTATGTTTATGCACCAATTGATTTGCATTATTAATTGGCTTCCCAGATTGATATATGTTATATATATTCACTTTTGTTGATTTGGTTCACACATAGATATATGTTATATATTCATTATTTATTTGTTGTTTAGCGCACCCCACACCACATATACATTTATCTATATTCAAAAGCACTGAATACCGGGAGCAGCTTCAACACACTATCAGCGCACCCATCCCCCCTTACAACATTGTTAATAAAACTCGCTGAGGATAATGCGCTAGGCTGGTGCGCCCTTTCTTTGTTTTGTATTTACAGAGTCTTAGATAGACTATGCCATGGCTAGAATCAAATGAGCGGCCAGCACCAAACCGGATCACTGTCACAGTGACTCAGGCAACTATAGAGGAACCATGTTCCTCTTGACTTCTTTTCCCTCTGCACTGCCGCTGTGAATGATTGCCACCTGCAGTGGAGAAAAAACAGACCACACCTGCCTACACTTTCGATGACTTGATGCATGTCAATTGAAAGTACTTCATGTGCTTTTAACATTGCATTTTGAAGTATATGCACTTTCCTCATTGAAAACCACATACGCTATTAAAAATGTGTTAATTCGAGAAAATCCATCCTTCCCTTTATTACTTGTCTCTGCAGTTCTAGACAAGGTTCAATTTGAGCCCACTAGTGATTAGAAAATTGAAAGAATGTTCTTAAAAATAAACATTTTCAAATAACAATCTACTAGTGTACGGCCAGCTTTAGCGTATATTATCGCAGCAAAAAAGAGATGAATGAGCCTTTGGTGTTTGTCAGCATGTGGGTGGGGCCTTACCAGCATACCCATAAAGAGTCAACACAATTTGGTAAACATTACTTTATAATGAAGAAATGTAATAATCAGAGGAATAAGGTAGTTTACAGAAATGTTCCCACATACTGTATATTGTTTTTTTCTGTCAGCAAGGCCCCTTTCAAATAGTAACATGATATAAACTTACAGACCACAGAATGCCTGAGGAGCACTTGCCTTGAAGAGCATATCAAGATTATTGGGTCGCTCTGAGAACCCCAAAGTCCTTACAGTTTATCCAATTCATAGTGGAAGTTCCAAGAAGCTGGCAGAAGAGATACCCTGTAAGGGGAACCTACTGTTTCCTTCCTACAGGAAAGTGCTAGACTAGTGCTGAAGCATGGAGAGGGTAGATGGAAATTAAAGGGGGTTCTACAATCATAACACTTTCTGGGATCATATACAGTAAATGTGATTTTGTGTCTAACATGATTATCTTTGTACCGGATGACTTTTTTTGTGTGGGAAGACTATTTTTGTAATAAATAATGATTTAAACAGTTTCCTAATTAAATGCTGAATGCCAGGCACAGATGGTCACAATTTGTACTGATTTTAGCATCCTGAAATATCCTACACAGAAACCGTTGGCTGGGGAAAGCAGGCCCAACAATAGCAGCCAGTCAAGCTCTCCTGCATTGCACATGTAGGCAGGTGCTGGGCTACAGCAATACAAAGAAGGTGAAATTGCCTTTTATTCTTCCCTCACTCTATTCAGATTCTGATGCTATGCTGCTCCATCGTCCCCAGCAGTCAGCAGGGGGAAGAATCCTAGGGATAGTAGTTTGAGATGGCAGCCATCTCATGGGACGAATGGACTCCTTACAATACAAATCCCATTATGCACTATGCAGTAGGAGGAGCAGAGAGATGATTTTTAAAAAATTGCTCGGGAAAGCTCTTCACCTGCCATCCAGGGCCTGAGACTGGAAGTGAGAACACCCGCTGTGCAGCACCGTCCAAATCACACTACCTGCAGCAGGAAGACTAGAGCAGTCATTTAATCGATTCAGATTCATCGCTGATCACTGGAGGCTTTTGGGGGAGAGTCAGAGGGGGGCCCCCCTTCTACAGTGAGAGGTCACCGCTGCATTCTGGGGACTGGTGAGAGGGCTATTCACCCACTGCTGATACTGCTAGCAGGGACTGATGCAGCACACCAGGTGTACCCAATCCATACTGCACACTATACCACAATTGTTCCAAACCTAGACCGCACTTATGCCAACGTTATACTGAGCCTTTACCGCATCTAAACCAGATCTACCTTGCACCTGTGCTGAGACTTTACTGTACCTATACTGTACTTATCCTGCATGCAGGTTAACTGTTGTTAAGTGCAAAGACGCTCTTAAAGGGTCCCAGTGATAGCCAGCAGAAGAACATTTCAAAGGACTGCCTCTCCCATAATAATCATTATGCAAGCCCCATTGTTCCCCTGCCCCCTCCGTTATGATCCTCCTTTTCTTTCGGACAGTGCATATCCAGTCAGTCTAGGACTAGCATCCACCCATAAATGCACTCTGGCAGTGTAGTCCCAGCACTTGGTAGGTTAAACTCTACTTCTGCTCACTGCTGCACTTGAGGTGGCCCTGCTATTGTTTACGCTGATCTGGACAACAAATGTCATCTTATGCATAGTCCTAACTGTTAATCACGTTTTATGCCAAATTGTATTATGACCATTGTTAATTAATTTTATGCTTACCAGCCATATTGGGTGACAATATATTAGGTTTGCCTTTGCTACCTGGTTTGGTGCCAGTTTTCTTTGTTATAGCACTGCTATTGGGTACTAAGTATTACTTTCAGTGATTTCCTGTGATCTTGTTTGTTTGTACACTCAACCTGGTGTGTCAGAGTGGATGAGGTTCTTCAGAAGGTTGAGGCAAAGAACCAAGGACCGATCCTATCATGCGGCTCCTACCGGGGTGGTGCTACACACACGTGCTATCAGAAGGAGAGGGCTGTGTAAGTGGAGTCACATAATAATTCTGATGAAGCCATGAAGGGGCTTGTTCTTGTTGTTGATGATCCTGTTCTCTTTTCTGGCTGGGGTGCCTGGATTACAAGACTGGCTGTGCAGGATGACAAATTCTTTAACAGTTCCCACATACAGTATGTATTTCAGCTGTATACTTAGCCACCTGCCTAGAGTTTGGTTTTAAAAATCAATATCTAGATATTTTTAAGTGGGTTTGCCTAAGTGCCGGTTCACACTACCGCGGCACAACTTCGGGGGGCAACCCGTGAAGTCGCGTGCACCGCGACTTCGGCGCGACTTGCACGGACTTCATATAATGAATGTTTATGCAAGTCGCTCCAGGTCGCCCCGAAGTAGTACAAGAACCTTTTTCTAAGTCGGAGCAACTTGTGTCGCTCCTATTAGAATGGTTCCTGTAGCACACAATGGACCGCGACTGACAAGTCGCCTGACAAGTCGTGGTAGTGTGAATGGACACTTACAACCAATATTTATTAAACAAGAAACAATATGTTTATAAAATAGATAAAAAGAGTAGCGTTTCTCTATACATATTTATCTGGAAAGGGTTAACCCATTCATGAGTTCATCCCCCCAGTACATTTCCTGATAATAAGCACAGCATGTTTTTCAGAAGCTTTTTCTAATATATATCTTCACCCATTTGACCTTTCTTTGTAGACTTAAGGTGACCTTGTGGGTCACCAAATGACCTTTTTAGTGGCCTTTAACCTTTGCTGATCCTTTGCTGCATTAAATTCTGTCCCTGTCTCCTCAGCACCTGGCAGAAAAAGGATTTCTTGAGCAGCAGGATATTGTGTTTGCTTCAGGCTATGTGAGCTCACATACTTCACAGAGACCCGGCCTTCCCTCTAAATTATGAAAGATCACTGCTAAAAGACACACTTCTAAGACTCTCAATTTCATAAGGCTAGACTGCAAGTTGCAAATCAGTTTTGCTCATTTGAGCAGGTCTGTTCATTTTTCACATGATCAAAATTTCTGGAACTGACCCAAAAAGGTTGATGACTCTGTATGCAATATATGAAAAGTCTCTATCAGTGTCACTCAGAAAGAAGCGTGCTTTGCAGATTTTTCAACCAGAAAAAGTTAGAATGGGCATGTTTGTCACTTCTCTGTTCAGCTTAAAGTGGAACTGGATGTAAAAGTTGAAGATTTCTTAGTAGGTTGTAGGGAAAATTTAGGAATGCTTATTGTAGCTGAAAAATGTACCTATTGTCCTGAATTTCTCCTGAAATATAGCAGTGCACAGCCTGGTATGTGAGTGTGCCTAGGCACCTATGAGCCTACAGATTTCAAGCTGTATATCTGCAGTGTGAGATCTAAGGCACAGCTACCTCTGTCTCAGGAGGTGTGGAGTGAGATTTGGCAATGTCACTACTGTACTGTTCACTGTTCTCCTTGCTGAAGATGCTTCTCCAAGGAAGCAAAGCCCTGCTTCTACCATGATTGTCTCCTCCACACAGAGACACATTGCAGAACAAGGCATAACAAGTCACTGAGGGGGAAAGGCAGGCTGCAGGGACACTGCTTTCAAAGTTACATTTTTAATTAACCGCTTGCCGACCATATACTGTATATATACAGCGGCAAGGCGGCTCTTCTGCACAGGATCATGTACCTAGTAGTACTTGATCCTGCTCCTCCAGGTTTGGGGCGTACGAACTGTTGGCGGCCCATTTTCTGTTGTGATTAGACACAGCAGGAGCTGATTGGCGGGTACAGCGGACTCAATGTCTGCCTGCACCCGCTGATGCTTCGGTACACTGACAGAATTGTGGTCTGCCTATGTAAACAAGGCAGATTGACGTTCTGTCACTACAGAAGACATGGATCCTGCGTCTCTTCTAAGCAGAGGTACTGATCTATGCCTTCTTCTAATACAAACAACTCCCCCACAGTAGCCCCCCACAGTAGCAATCAAGTACATGTCAGACAAACATTTAACCCTTTGATCGCCCCTGATGTTAACCCCTTCCCTAGAAAACAAGAGAAGGGAGCACTGATCTAGTGCAATATCACAAGACATTTAATGAGAGAGTAAAAGACATGCCATACATAATACTCACAAACGTATGCTAAAAGTATGCATAAGAAAGGTTTATTTTTGTAATCCACAGACCTTGAGAACAAAGGTGCTTTTCAGTAAAGCAGGAGGACTGGAAGGCGTCTGTGGTGATATGGCTCACGCGTTTTAAAGGAGAACCCTCCTCATCAGAGCCATGATCCCAAATCACTAGCTAATATTCATATAATAATATATATAGTATATAGCCCAGTAGAGTAGATAGGACCTCCCACATAGGTCGGCCCTGCCCCTCTAACATCATTCGCATACAAATAGTGACTTATGGTACATTGAATAAAATCCATTAGAAAAAATCTCAGTGACCCAAACCAGCAAAAGATCAATCAATCACACCTGAGGCTACATACATATACTGATTAATAAAATCACACATAAAAAAAAGTATAAAAATATTACTGAATCATAATCACAGATATAAAAGTATACTTATGTACAGTATGTATGTTTTCACTAAATAGGTCCCTTGACCAGCATGGATCACCAAGACTCCTCAGTGGAATGACTTGTATCTTGTGTCCAAATGGGGTATAGGCCTACCCATTCAATTATATACCAGGGATCGCCAGGGCGACTTAGCCATGGGTCTTTAGATGGATACATACACGACCTGGGGGCCTTGGCAGACGTTCTCTTCTATGGGGGGCAACAGGAGATCTAACGGCTATGGATGGATCCTGTGTCTCTTCTAAGCAGAGGCACCGATCTATGCCTTCTCCTAGTACAAACACTTCCCCCATAGTAGCCCCCCACCGTAGCAATCAAGCACATGTCAGGCATACATTTAATTCTTTGATCGCACCTGCCAGTGTCATTAGTACTGTACCAGTGCATATTTTTTAGCACTGATCAATATATTGGTGTCACTGGTCCCCAAAAAGTGTCAATAGTGTCAGTTAGTGTCCCAAATGTCCCCTGCAATATCGCTGTCCTGCTATGAGTCGCTGATCACTGCCAATACTAGTAAAAAAAATAAAATAAAAAGATAAGTAATTTAAAATATCCCATAGTTTTTAGATGCTATAACTTTTGCGCAAACCAATCAATATACAGTTTTTGGGATTTTTTTTTTAGCAGAATACATATTGGCCTAAATTGATAAAGAAATTTAATTTGTTACATTTTTTATTGGATGTGTTTTATAGCAGAAAGCAAAAAATATTATTTTTTTCAAAATTGTCTTTTTTTGTTTATAGCGCAAAAAATAAAAACCATAGAAGTGATCAAATACCACCAAAAGAAAGCTCTATTTGTGGGGATAAACATAAAAAACAAAGTTTGTTTTAGGTACAGCATTGCACGACTGCACAATTGTCAGTTAAAGTAATGCAGTGCCGTATCACAAAAAAGTGTCATGGTCATGAAAGGGGGTAAACCTTCAAGAGCTGAAGTGGGTAAAGAGAATCTGTCACTTGGCCTGGTCAGAGAATTTTAATCATTCTGACTAATTCTCCCATGCACTGAAATCCCTGGTCCTTGTGTAAGTTTTGCCAGTCTACCAAAAACCAATCCACTTAAAAACAAAATGTAAATGTCCTACTTTATTAAAATGTGTCCCTTCTACCTGTGTGGACCAAGTCAGAGCAGATGGCACCCAATGTCTTTCTAATCTAGCCAAAAATTCTAATATAGCACATTTTACACTCCTCTTCAACTAATCAAAATATATTTTTTTAAGCTTTCGTTCCACTTTAAAAAATCCTTCTCATTAAAAGTTGCGAGCAGCTCAGACTTTGATAACGATATAAAAACATGCATTGCAGGGTGAGTGGGAGGTGAATGCTTCTTCCCTGATCAAGACTTGTGTCTTTACATGAACTGTTTAAAATTTCAATGAGGGCGATAATAACTTTGGCTCCGTGTAATAAAATGCCAAGGACAAGTGTAAGGGCAATCTAAGATACAATAAAGCAAGATCGGAATGCCATCTTAAAATCCCAATACAGTTAACTCTTTCTATGAAGGTATAAAATAAGGAGCTTACTATCAGTGAGTTGAAAAATATGTGTACATTCTGTTAACTGCAGATAGAAATAGAAATTGTAATGCACATTGACTACTTGTAATGTTTTTTCTTTTCATGTATAGCCAGTTCCATCACTGCATGCTTTACCCTAAAATCCGAGGCTTCCATTCTATGATGCAGCAAATATCTATATAAGGAGTCTCAACTCTGACTCTTGTGTCAGATTTAGCATTATTATTCATGTGCTGGGTTAAAGCACAACTAAACCTTAAAAAAATGCAGTGCACATTCTTGGACCATTCTCGCAATCTGTAAGAAAATTGAGCTGGGTGCCAGGATGACCCAACTTTATGAGTTACATCATTGTTGGATGCCCAAAGTCTAAACAGAGAAGAAGGTGGGCCAAAAGAAGTGGCGGAGAAGATGGCAGCAGTAACTGAGGGAGTGGTTCTGGGAATTGCAGAGCTGTTAGCACTGCAGGAGGGCAAACCATGAGATACATCTGTCATAATGCACAGGTAATTTGTGCCATTCAACCACACTGCAGTCTTTGTATACCAGCAAGTAGTATTGGGAGTGGAAGCATTGTTTTGTAAGGGGGTTTCAATAGCAGTGATCTGTAGCAGTAATATGCAACACGCCCCAAATCTCTGATTGTCTCCTGTAGCATGTCTGCAGACTCTGACTACCCCCTGTAGCCTGTCTGCGATCTCTGACCATCTTCTGTAATTTGCCTGCAATCATTGACAGCACAGTGGCTAAGTGGTCACTACTTCCGCCTAGCAGCACCAGGATCGTCTGTTTGAATCGCAACCTTGGCATTACCTGCCTTGGGTTTGTATGTTCACCCTGTGTCTGCGTGGGTTTGCTCCAACACTCCAAAAACATGCTAGTAGGTTACTTGGCTCCTGTCTAAATTGACCCTACTATGTGTATGTATGAATGTGAGTTAGGGACCTAAGCTTGTAAGCTCCTTAAGAACAGGGACTTATGTGAATGGACAATGTATGTATTTGATGCATAAATTCATGGTGCTATATAAGTACTTATAATAAATAAAAATTTCTATAGGGTGTATTCAGTCTTCAATCATCTCCCGTAATAAGGATGCAATCCATAACCAGCTTGCATTGTGTGTCTGGACTCTTTGACCATCTCCTATAGCAGTGTTTTTCAACTCCGGTCCTCAGGGAACACTAACAGGCCAGATTTTAAGTATTACCTTGGGGAGATGCAGACTATAATACTGCAATCAATGAGCAGCAAATTATATCACCTGGGATGTGTTTTAGTTTTCTTGCAAACCTGGCCTGTTAGTGTGCCCTGAGGACCAGAGTTGAGAAACACTGTCCTATAGCATGTCTTCACTCTCCTGTAGCATGTCTGCGATCTCTGAGATCTTCTGTAGCATTCCTGTAATGTGGGAGGGAGGTGTTGCCAGGGAGCACTGTATGCTGATCATTCCTGTTTTCCAGGTAGTATATAAGGCCCTTTGGGGAGATGTTGACACTAGACCTTAGGAGAGAAGAAGGGACCCATTTTTTTTACTGCGGGGTTGCTGACCAACTGTGTCACCATGTAAAGGAGACATTTTTGGGGTGAGGAACTATCCCCTAGTGAAGAAGGGGTTGCAGTATGGAAAGTTTTTACTACTGACTAAAAACAGAATTTATTGCTGATGGCCAGATATGGGCACTAAGGTTCTCCTCCTGGTAATTATGTTGCACCATGAAAAGTTCTGCTCAATAAACGTGTTAGCAATGTGTTATTTTGTACTGCTGAAGAAACATGTTGCTTGTATTGGTGCAATGTTAGACCTCTGTACTCTAGCTATGTCTTGAAAGTTCTTCAAGTAAAGAGCAACCTAGCTAAGTATCTTCTGGTCTGGACTTTCCTATCCCTTATGGTTCTTCTGATGGACAATTTTATGCAAGAAAGAGTTAGGTGGGCACATGTTGATTCGTCTGTAGACTAATTTGGCCTTGTAGACTGGTTTGATCTCATGTGTAGACTACTCTGGCTCTGTCAAGTTGAAGGCTCATTAAGTTCCTGTGGGCAAAGGTGGGGCACCCACTAGTCAGCCCTGTTTAAGTGTTATACAGTAAGTGTGTTCTCCTGGCAGGGACTGTTGCCTGCACCCCCCCCCCCCCTTTCGCTGAGAGAACACAATAGCTCAGGAAAGAAAATCGCATAATTTATCGCTTGCCTTAGTTGAGGCCCCTTTATTCAAGAACGTTGACTACCACTACTGTAAGTGGTTCATGTGAAAATTTCATATGTATTATGTTATGTCTACAGTTATTTCCTATGCACCTGACTAAAAGAAAGAAATATTTTTCAGAATGTTATTCTTTAGTCTACAACATAAAACACAAATATGCATAAAAGCTGTATGTTTCCCTCAATCACCATCCACTTTCAGGAGATTATAAAGAGCAGAGGAACAGTGAGTCAGCTGCAGACTCTGATATCTCAAACCTTTAGGGCAGATGGTGTCTTGGCTCGCCTCCTTAATTTTTATTACATTTGTTTAAAGCGAGGGCCGTACCTGATCCTTGAAAGCTGCTCCTTGTGACAGCTCTTCATCTTTTATCATACTTATTTTGGCTATTCTCCCAGTCCATCTATTCCTTAATGTAAGTGTTATAAATCGCTGGAAAGTACCATAAAGTAGGGAAAAAAAATAAATCAATATTTCTGGGTTAAAAAGCTTAAAAATGCTGATCAAGCTGAGATTCTACTAAGCATTTATGCGCCTTTGGATTAACCCTTCAGTGCTTCAGGGCATTGAACCCCATTTCAGTGTTGCAGGGGTCAGCTAGAGTTACCAAATGCAATCTATAAAAACAGAAATATTATTAAGATATTGAAACTCGAGTTCAGTAAATGGTTATGCTCTGTTAGATTTGCCAAACACCGATAAACCTTTGATTAGGAATTTGAGATTTGGGTGTTACTAAAATGTCTGTTTTTTTCTTTTTGTTGTTTTTTTTTTTATTCATTTAAAACATTAATTAATCAGAAACACGATTACTAAAATGTAACATACATTTAAACATGTTAATATAATTTTAGCAACTTTTAATAAAGTGATCCCTGATGAGCCTGCCATGAAGGTCCTTGTTCAGAAACTTCCTAATATAAATTGATTATGCTCCATCCCTGTTCCTGTGTTGTCACTGTGTCATGTGGCTTCCGGGGGGCCTTTCTATGTAGATATGCTTCACTGTTCTCTCCATAGGAAAAACTGCCCTGCCATGGAGTGCGTGGAGGCAGAAAGTGGCTGCAAAGAGAGAGGAGATCAGCAGCACTGTATTTAAAAGAGAAATTGCAATTTCTTACAACCAGTGGTGCAATGCAATGGATGGAAGAAGCAATTTTATTTCAAACACACACACATGTACTCTTATTATACACTGCTTCTGCCACCGGATTGAACAACCAATCTGTCAAATTTAGCATCACCATGTATCTTTTGTAGAATGAGCTTCTGCGGCTAAGACTGTATTGTGGCAAGCAGTCTAACCTGCAAATATCCATATATACAAGTATTAGTATTTGAGATGACAGTTAAAGTGACTTGTTATATTGAAGTGGAGGGATGGGAAAAGTGTTCCATATCAACTATTTAGATCATCTGTCTGTTAGAAGTTATATTTTCTTTTTTTTTCTTTTTTTTTTAGTTTTATAGAATGCTCTTGTTGAAAATCGTTTTACCCATTATTTAAAGAATGTATTAAAACTTAAATGACAGAAAGGCCATGATACCATAGTGGTTTTTATCACTTTAATGAGTGTATTTGGCCTTCATACATGCACCCTCCTGTCTCTATTGATTGAAGTGATGCAGTGTGGGATGTAATGGTTGATAGTGCTGCCTCTCAAACTCTCCCAGAATTTAGTGAAGGTCACTCCTCAGGAGATAGGATGGTATAAAGTAAAAGTCAAAACGACTTTTGCTCCAGTGGTCTGGAACATGTTGGATCGTTGACCGGTATTGCATACTGTTAATGATATATAAAGGATGTAAAGTCACCACAAGGAGCAGATTATGGGAAGGTTATAAAGGTGCTGTTCTGTCATTAAACTTTCCCTTACTGATTACACACAAAAAGAAGTTTACAGGGTTGATACGCTAAGTCGTTTAGCAGAAAATGTACATTACTCAACAGATGTTTAATTTCATTTTCTAATTTGCTTAAAGTGTTAGTAAAGCCTTACACTAAATATTCATAAAAACGTTCCCTCTCGCTCCTCTTACCTATCCTGCATACCTTGTTTAAAAAAAATAATCAGTATTCTTACTTTTTAGACCTGGTCTGGTCCGGTCACATGATTCTGCAGCTCCTGCACCCCTGTATAAGGGGGAGGGCTCAAAAAAAGCTGTGAATTCCTGGAGCTTTGATGTCACCCATAGGCTCCCATGGCCCAGCCCTCTTCTCCCCAGTAGCAGCCACTCACTGATACAAGAGGGCTGGAGCTACATGATCACATGATTGGACCGGAGCAGATTAAAATAGGTAAGTACTTTTTTATGCAGGCTATGCATGATATGTAAGTGGGGGTGGGGCGGGGACATTTTTAAATATAGATAGAGTTAGACTTTTCTCCTACTTTAAATGGAAAAAAAAATATTTGATGACTTTGAGGATATACAGTGCCTTGCGAAAGTATTCGGCCCCCTTGAACTTTGCGACCTTTTGCCACATTTCAGGCTTCAAACATAAAGATATAAAACTGTATTTTTTTTGTGAAGAATCAACAACAAGTAGAACACAATCATGAAGTGGAACGAAAATTTTTGGATATTTCAAACTTTTTTAACAAATAAAAAGCTGAAAAATTGGGCGTGCAAAATTATTCAGCCCCCTTAAGTTAATACTTTGTAGCGCCACCTTTTACTGTGATTACAGCTGTAAGTCGCTTGGGGTATGTCTCAGTTTTGCACATCGAGAGACTGACATTTTTGCCCATTCCTCCTTGCAAAACAGCTCAAGCTCAGTGAGGTTGGATGGAGAGCGTTTGTGAACAGCAGTTTTCAGTTCTTTCCACAAATTCTCGATTGGATTCAGGTCTGGACTTTGACTTGGCCATTCTAACACCTGGATAAGTTTATTTGTGAGCCATTCCATTATAGATTTTGCTTTATGTTTTGGATCATTGTCTTGTTGGAAGACAAATCTCCGTCCCAGTCTCAGGTCTTTTGCAGACTCCATCATGTTTTCTTCCAGAATGGTCCTGTATTTGGCTCCATCCATCTTCCCATCAATTTTAACCATCTTCCCTGTCACTGCTGAAGAAAAGCAGGCCCACCACCATGTTTGACAGTGGTGATGGTGTGTTCAGGGTGATGAGCTGTGTTGCTTTTATGCCAAACATAACGTTTTGCATCGTTGCCAAAAAGTTCGATTTTGGTTTCATCTGACCAGAGTACCTTCTTACACATGTTTGGTGTGTCTCCCAGGTGGCTTGTGGCAAACTTTAAACGACACTCTTTATGGATATCTTTAAGAAATGGCTTTCTTCTTGCCACTCTTCCATAAAGGCCAGATTTGTGCAGTTTACGACTGATTGTTTTCCTATGGACAGAGTCTCCCACCTCAGCTGTAGATCTCTGCAGTTTATCCAGAGTGATCATGGGCCTCTTGGCTGCATCTCTGATCAGTCTTCTCCTTGTATGAGCTGAAAGTTTAGAGGGACGGCCAGGTCTTCGTAGATTTGCAGTGGTCTGATACTCCTTCCATTTCAATATTATCGCTTGCACAGTGCTCCTTGGGATGTTTAAAGCTTGGGAAATCTTTTTGTATCCAAATCCGGCTTTAAACGTTTCCACAACAGTATCTCCGACCTGCCTGGTGTGTTCCTTGTTCTTCATGATGCTCTCTGCGCTTTAAACTGACCTCTGAGACTATCACAGTGCAGGTGCATTTATACAGAGACTTGATTACACACAGGTGGATTCTATTTATCATCATTAGTAATTTAGGTCAACATTGGATCATTCAGAGATCCTCACTGAACTTCTGGAGAGAGTTTGCTGCACTGAAAGTAAAGGGGCTGAATCATTTTTCAGTTTTTTATTTGTTTACAAAGTTTGAAATATCCAATAAATTTCGTTCCACTTCATGATTGTGTCCAACTTGTTGATTTTTCATAAAAAATTACAGTTTTATATCTTTATGTTTGAAGCCTGAAATGTGGCAAAAGGTCACAAAGTTCAAGGGGGCCGAATACTTTCGCAAGGCACTGTACTGTAACTCGATATCTCTCATGCTTTTCCCACTTTTTTCTCCACTTTATTATCTTCCTCTTCCCCTTTCCTCTCCTTCCTTCTCCTCTCTTACTCTTCTCATTCCTCTTCCACACTTCTTTTCTCCCATTGTGTCCTCTCCTCTTTTTCCTTTCTTTCCTCTCACTCCTTTTTCCTATTTTCTCTCCTCTCTTTACCTCTCCAATCCTATCCTCTTCTTTTCCTTTCCCCTTCCCTTCCCTTCACTTCACTTCCCTTCCCTTTCACCCTCATCTGATCTTCTCCACTCTCCCTCTCACCCTCTTCTTTCTTTTTTACTCCTCATTTTCTCTTCCTTCTATGCCCAGTCCTTTTCTCTCCTCTCGTCTTCTTTGCCCTACCTCCCTTCCTCTTTTCTTTTCTCACTTAAAATGTCACCCCTCTTTCTTTACTTTCCTTTTTTATTTTTAAAATGTGCAAAGTGTCCTTCATTCCACTGAACCTGTGTTCCCTTCACCATCACTACTCTAAATTAAAGGAAACGTGTTGAGAAAATATTGAGGGCATCATTGTAGCCCTAATTTTTAAAATTGCTAGTTGTCTAGGTGTTTCTGGCTTTAAAGAATAAACTGAGTCACCGATATGAAAAATGTATGCAGCCAGTGTCATAGCGCGTACTTGACCCAGGTACGTGACTTTGACAGTAACCTAAAGTCACTGAATAAACAGGACAGCCATGCAAGTGGCATTTTTTTAAAAATTGGTCCCATTTGCCTATTGGGGAAACTTTAAAATATGTAATTGTTCCTTACCCTCCCAATATTGGGGTCCTGGGTCTTGTTTGGTGTTGGAGTTAGGTTTGTAGGAACATCATTTATCCTTTTATTTTTCTAGCCCCAGAAGCCTATGACTGGTACAATTTGGGACATTATTCTATTAAAAAATGTAATGTAAGTTTTTAGAGAAGGATACACTGTTGCATTTTCTTGCCAATATTCTAGACTATCCTCTCTAATTACCACACTTGCTTGAAAATCTTTGCTATATGTTCTTATGTGTCATTTTTAGAAATTATTTTTATTCCACTATAAAGTAACTTGGAGAGCATCACCATTTATATTAAACCATTCTGTTTAATTTGCTGGTTTGATTACACTATATAAAATGAAAAGCAGTCATAACTCAATTTTGTATAGAAATCAATAAATCATAATTTATATTCAATAATATAAAATAAAGGATTTAGTGATTTAAAGAGTAAAAACATGATAGTATTAAATAATAGATTTAAGGAGCATTTGACTGGGGTCTGAAGGTCTTATTATATTCATTCTGCACTAATATTACTACTACTATTTTTACTGCTGTCATTGCTATTCCGAAAATGTATTTTCGCAGGATAGTGGGACTCAGCATAGGAGTGTGAAATCATTAGAGGTGGTTCTGAGTACTAGATTCTGAACACTTTTCTGTTGAACCTCTGCCCTAGAGTTGCTAGCAAAAAAAAAAAAAACACTCACTGTAGTGGACGTGGCTTGCTTGTTGTAAGTATGGTTTTAAAAGTGAGCTTGGGCATCACTGTCTTTACTTCTTGCACACTGAATGACACAGGTTGGTCAGCACTACTAGAAATTATGCATATTATGGTGTGCAAACAAGGGAATAAAACAAATTATAATGCAAGAACAAGAAAAAAAAACCTGCCAATATACTAACGAAAATAAACTACCTAAAGTAAGACACACACTCTAAGAAAATCGGGTGAACAATTGTACTATTTTCCACGTTGTTTCACAGCAAATCGGAACCAACCGATGAGGGAACATTTGTACAAATATTCCCGTACGACAAAGGGTTTTTTTTTGTTGTTTATTGTTTCTGATCATCAGTCTTTCGTTTCTGAATTTTCTCGTACGAAAATTGTACGAAGATGGTACACATTGTTCGTTCTGTTCTCATTTGAGAAAGGTTTTGGAGCTTGTAACTGAAATTTTTATTCAGCTGTAGAAAGTTGTATACACACTATATGAAAATCATACCAAAGTTCTTTGGACGAAAATTCTTCAATTTACTTAGATTTTCTTATATTCCCAATTTTATTATAGTGTGTAGGATCCTTAAAACAATACACTTTTTACAAAGTATGTGCAGTAAAGAAAAACACCACAATCAGACATAATAAAATGGCAGGTCTGTCTTAAAAACTGACACACTTGCAGTTATGCATAGAACGCAGCAATGCTGTTTTACATTTATATAGTATTACACAAAACCACCAACACACATATGTGTTGACTGATGGATTTGCAAGAACGTGTTTGTAAAATCAGAAAAAAAACTTGACCAAAAAAAAAAAATAGAAAAAGACTAGGGAGTCCAAGTGGATGAACGATGATACAGTGATCATAATTGTACACAAGAGAAGAAAGTAAAAAAAAAATTGTAGAATTGTGAATTCCAGAGAGCTCCTAAGGAAGGTTACAGTGGAATTTTACCCATAGCAGTTTGATTACAAATAAAGGAGAAATTGGGCCACAGCTCTTGTAGGTCACAGGAGTGCAATTCCTTCTGTACCCCTGTGGGCTAAAGTCCACTGATGTTACTCAGCCAGTCCAGGCTCTGGAGAGATTCCAACTTTATTGTTGGGATCCACCCAGCTTCTGGGACTGGTAGCTGGCTTAGCCCCTTAGAGGTCTTAGAGGGAAAGATGCAGCATTGGATTGATGCTGCATCCACCTAGGAGAGTATATACTGTAGTTTTGTTTTTTTTGTTTTTTTTTTTTAAACCCCATACTTCTCTTTTAAAGTTCTTTAACAAAAGAACATACATTCTGCATTAATATTTATGATACCAAAATTAGTGTGTGCTGTAAATTGCCACCAGCATTGCTTCTGTTTTTTTCTTGCTAGAGGCCGCTATTTTGTTGAAGCCCAGAGCAGTTACTTCCTTTTTGGAAACTCTCTCCCTCTACTTGTCCTCAAAAACTAAAGGTCAATTCCTGCAATTAAAATATGTACATTACCAGCCTTGATTATATGTCTTTGCTCAGATAGAGAGGAAGGCTGACAGAAGCTTTAGGCCCCTTTCACACGGTCCACATTCCGTTGCGGACCGTGCTCTGCTCAGCGGGGATCAATCCGCCAAACCCCGCTGAGCCGGCGGATGACAGCTCCGTATCCGCACTGTGTGTGGAGAGGAAGGTGTCAGAGCCCCGCTGCTCTGTATGGGGAATCGGTTGAGAGCGGACCGCCTGTCCGTTCTCATCCAATCCCATCCGATCCGATCCCCAGGACGGATGGAAAATAGGGTTTCCATCCGTCCGGATTTCACCGACAGGATTGGATGCGGATGGCAGCGGGTGTCAGCGGACATGTCACCGCTGACATCCGCTGATCCATAGGGCTGAATGGGGCATCCGATCAGATCTGCCTAAAAAACTGACAGGCGGATCTGATCGGAATGCCCGTGTGAAAGAGCCCTTACAGTGTTGAATTTTACAGGCTTCCATGAGGCAGAAAGCAGAGAATATCAGGGAGATATGATAAGACACTATCCTTGTAACTTTAACTCTTTTGTCTCCCTGGCAGCAGAGTTTTTGTCCTGTTGCCTCTCCTGCATTTCTTTTCTCCCTCCCTAATCTGTGTTCCCTCTGCACAGTCTGTGTCACTGCTGTCGCTTTCTTACCCCTTCAGCAACAATAAATCTTAAAGTTGTTGGCTGATTGGCTTCTAGTGTTCTGATAACAGGCACAGTCCTGGAAATACGGAAAACTGAGCAAGAGTACAGCAAGGTGAGACAGTGCATTACTGGATTTTAAACAGTGTAGGCACTTATTTTGAATGTTTCACATAGCTATACCTGCTAAAGAGGCCAGCATTAAGTGATCTATCAGGACTTCATTTTTTGACTAAAGTTTCACTTTAAGAACGAATATTACTATATCATTTGTAAAGAGATTGAAGAAGAAACAAATGCGGAAAAACAAGGACTGTTTTCCAGAGGATCTGTAAAATGAAAAAGAAATGTTAGCCTGGAGCATATGTACAGTATGCCTAAATATATACATGGAGAAATGATCACCACTGAATCAGAAAGCAAAAATGGAAGGAATATACAGAAGACCTACAAAATTCATCAGTAACCAGGACACTTTTTCTCAGAAGAGCCTTTGGTTTTGGAAAATATCAGATTGGCCTTGAGATCAATACCAAGAAAGAATGCTACATAAATTGATAACATTGCAAAAAATAACTAAAAATCAACTATAGATGAATCAAAGTGCTGGTCAACTTTAGTTTGGAAAACAACTCAGACAGCTAAAAGATTGGGAGAGGTCAATTTATATACAGAACCAGTACCAAACAAGGGACACCTGAAACACTGTAAAAACTATCAAATAATTTCCATTACATAACACCCCAGTAAGATTATGCTATAGAATATATAATGCAAACTAGAACCTTAAACTGAAGGAGATTTATAAAATGTACAAGGTGGATTCAGGTGAGGCAGAAGAACTAGAGACATTTTTGGAAATGAATATTGTGGACAGCAAAGAAAACCAACAAACAAATCATTCAAGAAATCAAGCTTAAAGCTGAACTCCAGCTTTTGTTACACTATACATAGTTAGTTTGGGCCAAGCTGGTCCAAACAAACTACAGCATGTCCCTCACTAACATGTGAGACCACTGGATGTGCTTTATCAACCGCAACACAACAGAGTCTATATGAGCCATTCATAGAAAGCAATGTATTCTAGCAATGAATACAAAACTTCTTCTGATTGGCTGAGTCAGACGTTATGACATCATCAGCTCTTCTCTCTAACTCTGCCATTTAGAGGAACCTTTATATTCATTGCTAGAATACATCGCTTTCTATGAATGGCTGAGCACCACTGTGATAGACTTTACTGTGTTCGGGGTATGAGATGGTCTCGGCTCGCACCTGGAACACAAAGCCATATGCTTTATGTAGCATCAGCTACTTACACTTTATGCAGCACATCCAGCGGCCTCACATGTTAGTGAGGAATAAAGTTTTTTTGATCCAGCTTCGCCCAAACAAACTATGTGACATGTAATAAAAGCTGGAGATCAGCTTTACCCTTTCACACAAAACCCAGATTACTAAATGTATTTTTTTTTTTAATTTTGGACACGTAGTAGTAAATAACTGATAAGTTTTTTGATACATACATTTGCTTATACATGTAAAGCCACATTGACTCATCAGGGTACTTTGGAAAAATGTGGTCCCTAATCTTTTTGAGTTGTCAATTATTGGACATCTATAGCAATGTATAAATTGATAGCAGGCATATAGGTAAGTAGCACGTTCCTACTTTAAGGTGCTACAACATACCACAAACCCAGCATTGCTCAAGGCCACTGTAGACAACCATCGTGTCTGTACTAAATCTTACACGCAACAATGGCTTAAAGGAAAAGGTGCACATGGGCAGGGTAATACACAATACCCAACAATACTGTACAACCCTTCATTGACCTCTGTAGCTGCAAGCGCTCTGAAGCTATTTATCCTCAAAATTCACAAGAGAAGCAGTGAAGTCATCTAACCACTTGCTGACCGCCTAACTGGGAATGTATGTCATGATTTTGACGTTAAATACCGGGGTTATGGCAGCAGCTAGCTGCTATAACCCTGGTATAATTTTTTCCCTTATGAGGCCGGCTTTCAGATAAAAGTGATCCTGGTGGTGGATTTACCACGGGATCACTTTATAGGTGGCAGGAGAGGTGCCCCCTCCTGGTTGTTTCCGAGCTTCCTGGAGCTGTCGGGTTACCTGGAGCCAGATCTCTCAATAAAGAGGACCTGTTATGCTTACTTCTATTACAAGGAATGTTTCCATTCCTTGTAATAGGAATAAAAGTGATAAAAAAATAAAAGGGACAGTGTAAAAATAATAAGTAAACTAAATATGAAAAAAAAATTAAAGCGTCCCATGCCTCTCTGATTGTGCGCAGAAGCGAACGCATACATACATCGCTCCCGCATATGTAAACGGTGTTCAAACCACACATGTGTGGTATTGCCCCAATCGTTAGAGCATGAGCAAAAATTCTAGTGCAGGACCTCCTCTGTAACTCTAAACAGGTAAATTTTTTACAGCGTCGCCTATGGAGATTTTAAGTACCTTTGTTTGTCGCCATTCCACAAGCATGTGCAATTTTAAAGCATGACAAAATAGGTATCGATTTACTTGGCGTAATATCATCTTTCCCATTATACAAAAAATTGGGCTAACTATAATGTTTTTTTTTTAAATTCATTGAAGTGTGTGTTTGAAAGACCGCTGCACAAATAAGTGTGACATAAAATATTGCAATGACCGCCATTTTATTCTATAGGGTCTCTGCTAAAAAAAAAATATATATATAATGTTTGGGGGTTCTAAGTAATTTTCTAGCAAAAAATACAGATTTTTACTTGTAAACAACAAATGTCAGAAAAAGGCTGGGTCTTAAAGTGGCTAAGTTAGGTCTCAAAATTCTGCCCTCCACTCTTCCTTCCTGCTTTGTGCTTGCATTATTAAAATATTTTTTTTTTTTTTCTTTTTCTTTATATATTTAATTATTTCTTGTAAGGCCATCCCTTTCAGCTCAATTTAAGTATTTTAAAAATGAATGACTTAAAGCTGCGTTCTGTTTGGCAGAATCATGTGACCCTTGTAGTCTGTTCCATGATATGATGTAGCACCCTACAGGTATGTGCTAGGTAAAGTATAGTGGGCCTTGGTTGCTTAACAGCAGGACCATGATTTCAGCTGGACTGTCATGTCTCCCAGGTGAGGTTACTGAGAGGGGAGTCTCCCCACTGGCTCTGGGAGAGGATTCCCATAGGGCAGTGGAGGAAACCCAATCATTGGCTCAGTCAGGCTTGTATCTACACCAGAAGGCAGATTCTGCTGCAGAGGATTCTGGGAGTGGATATAAGTTAAGAGGGAACGCATGACGCAGCGTCTTTTGTGGGAAGCAGAGTCCCAGGAAGGAGAGTATGGCTGTCTCTCCTCCTGTCAGAGGAAGCAGGTGTCCCGGCTGGTGGCCTGGGAATCCAAAGAGTGTGGAGCTGAGCTGCAGAGGGGATCTGGTGTGCGGAGAACCAGCGGAGAGAGAGAGAGGGGTCCAGTTCCAGGAAAGCCTACAAAGGTCGTGAGTACTGTGGACTGCCCCTGGGGGTCTGTCTAGTGTCAGATGGGACCACCCTAGAGAAGGTTCTGGGGATACAGGGTCAGCTAGCTGTTAAAAGGGGGTGCGTGGTCAGAGGACCCTGAAGTATTAGAGGGGGTACCTAGGTAGAGGACCCTGAAGTGTGAAAGGGGGCGCCTGTAGTTTGGGCCCTGAAGAGTCAGTGTACAGTGGGAAGTGTACAAGTTAAGAGTGCAGCAGCACATGTATCTACACAGAGCTACCTCAGCCAGTGCAGGGCTGGAGGGAGCTATTCAGTGACTTTTGAGCTACAGCAGTGTCAGGAGTCAAGTGTTCTACAGTCCTGGATCTTCTGAGTTAAAGTCGAGGTTCCAGCACAGTTTCAGTACTACAGTATCTTTAGGCATCAGGAAGCGCTGGTCGGCATTCAGCTGGCGTCAAGGCAGCGCCAACAGGCATTTTTCTTTAAGTGTCCCAAAGTGTACCTAGTTGAGCCAGAGGAGTATCCCACTCATTCCCTTCTTCCATTCCCTTTATACAATAAAACAAAACAAACCAAAGATGCCGGAATGTTCATTGTCTCAGTTCTCACACCTGGGTTCACAACTCAAAAGAGTTGGAGGTGTCAACGGTAACAATGGAAGACCCACATCAGGCACAAGGCCTGGCATGCTGGGATAAACAAAGAGAATAGTGCCCCTTAATCATACATGGTGATGGAATGGCGAAAATATCGCCCTTCTGCCAGTTCATTGCCTGGGCATTCTCAGATTAACACATTTTTACCACCATCCAAACTTTTTATTTATTTTCAATTTTTTTTAAAAGTATTTACAGCATTGTTTTTGTAGGCAGGAATGGCCTAGGCCCAAGGGAAAGTGGGGAAGGGCATGCAGCAGCAAAAATTAGGCATATTTGTTTATGACCATAAGCTGCCTGCCCTTCCTATTAAAATCAAAGCACTTGCCACTTTCACCAGTCCTACATGGGAAAGAACTTTCTGCTCCTGATGCCTAAATGTCCTATTACTGGCACCTCTTTTCATGTTCTTTTACCCCTTCTTCTCTCTGCCCCCCTAAATCCAAAAAGGGCTAAAGTTCTAATTTTTTTTTTTTTTTTAAGTAAACTCTCTGTGTCTTCTGTTTTAACATTTCACCTTTTCACACAGTTTTTTGTCTTCACATTTAATCTTGTGCTTGTTTTAAAAAAAAGGGTGCCAGAGTTGCCAATTTGTCTAAGATCCACGGTGCAGAGTTCAAAAAGCTGCTTGGTGGTCCCACAAGGAGTGATGGGCTTTGTTGCAGGGTGATTACCATGTTGTGGCCCTCAGATACACCAAGAGGCAAATTTAAAAAACAGTGAATGTAGATTTCACATTTATTTAAAAAACATTCACCAGAAAGAAAAACCTGCAGTGAATGTCAGATTACCTGCTTTATAAATATAATATATACTGTAATACTGGCATATTTTCTTGGTGCTAAAATAAAATAATTTTTTTGCTGAACAAAAATAAAAACCTAACCTTTTTTTATACCTTATAGTCTATTTGTACGGCTCACTTACCGTCTCGTCTCTGCTTTTTTTTTTAAGATATATTTATTGATGTTTACTACACATAAAAAATAATATAGTAAAAAAGAAAAATCGCAAAGAAAAAGAACAGGCCTATACAGCCTCTCACACCTCTACAGTGCATAGTATAGTTGTAAGAACTTGGGTTTGCAGTGAACATAGTATACCAACGCCAGTAAGCAGACGACAGGGTAAACCCGCAGGATATCAATAGAATTATCTTAGATCCAGGGAGGTCAAGGTAAGGGGACTAGAGATCCATTGATCTTAAATGTTATAAAACAGCGTCAGTTTCTTCCCAAGACTAGGAAGACTTAATAAAATTAATCAACTGCAACCAAGTATCATTTGATGAGGAGGGAGGTCCCTTCCAGGATAATAAAATTGTCTTTTTTATGTAGAAATAAATGCACTTTGCATACTTGGAAATAGTAATATCACCAAACACACCTAATAAACAGTTCTTGTGATATTTGGAGTGACATAATGCTAAAGAAATAAAGGTATTAACCTCCATCCAAAAAGCATGGAGAAAGGGACATGTCCAAAAGCAATATAATAAATCGGCAGAAGCATTGTATCCTCAAAATCAATCTGCAGAGGGCCATAGTCCCATTTTATGCAACCAGACTGGAATCAGATGGCTATGTTGAAAATATTTCAGTTTACGGTAATTAACACTATCCTTAGAGGAGATTAACAATTTATGGAAGGAACTCTCAAATCCTGACCAGTCAGTATGTTCCAGCATAGACCACCTGCGTTGAGCAATATGGTATTTAGATGTAGAGTCTGTCATAAGAGCAGAATACTACATAGAGATTAGTTTGGTAGCATTTGGTCTCCCCAATACTTTCTGATTTGAACCATGTTATCTAATGTTCTGAAATGAGCGCTAAGAGAAAGACAAAGTTGGTAAAATAGAACAATAATAGAACAAGTAATTGGGCAAGAGATTATAGTGTTCTTGTAACTGAGAAAAGGACTCAAATCCCTGTGGTGTGTATAGATGACACAACTATTTTACATCTCTGGAAGTCCATATCTGTGTATCTGGAATAGAGAATAGCTCAGGAATGGAGGGATATGACCATATGGAGTTACTTGGGGAAGTCAACCACAGATCAGTAGAAATCTGAAAGGAGGCATTGGGCATCTATAGATAATATTCTGCAAGGATTCAAGAAAGAAGGCTATGGCAGCCTTTGTAGTGGTACATGTATTAGCTGATGATGGATGGAGCCAGTCATGATGAATATGTTGAGATCCCAAAAATCAAACATAATATTTAGGTAATACTAGACCTACCGAATTAGTAGTAATTTTTAAACTTCTATGGAAATTCAACGAGTCTGCCACTACCAAAGAAGTGCTGAGCAAATAGTATCAAGTTGTTTAAAAAGTGCCATAGGTATTTTACAAGGTGAATTAGCTAGCACATACAGCAATTTATTTAAAAACCATTTTAACATATTGACACCGCCCATAAGGTCTAAGGGGAGGTCCATCCATTAATTGGTCTTTAGCTGCAGCTGGGAGAGCAAGGGACAGATATTGTTGTAGAGAATCATTAGGATCAGCTAAGTAAATCAGGGTGTCATCCGTGTAAAGAGAGATACATGCCTCTAAAGTGCCAGAAAAAGAAAACATTGCTGTCAATAGGATTCCATGTCAAGCAAGAATAGTACACAGTACATAATAACGAGCACATTCAAAGGGCAAGCCTGTACAGTAGATACATCTATAAGTTAGGCATAGAAAATAATGAAATCTCATTGAGCAGGCTATAGAATACTTACAAAAAATACAATGAAATGTAAACCAGCCCAAGATCCTGTCCATTACCAATTCTGTAGGGGCAAGTCCCGGGACTGCCAATCACTCCATATCCGATCAAACTTGCAAGGGCGCCCTCTCTGCTGGAAATTTTTTTTCTCCAGTTTGAGGGTATAGCCCATAATAAATACCCATTATTTTGTGGGTGGGGGCTCTTTCTGATTTCCATAATTGCAGAATGAGTCTACAGGCCTGGAAGAGGGCTCTGTTGACTGCTATTGTATTTTACAAGGTTGATTTTAGTGAGCTTGTATTGGTTACTAAGATTTTTGCTAGTGGCTATAACAGCCATGTAAAATCTGGCAGGCTGGTTGTACCCAAGTTGGTCGATCCATCAACTTGGGTACATTCAGCCTGCCCATTCTTTAAAACTTGGCCAGTTCCTGCTGAACCGGCTGAGATTCGAACTCTCTATGACTGGCTTTTGTAGGGTCCTTGTGAGGTTTCATGATAAGAACAATGAGCGCTTCCCTCATAGAGTGTGGACGTAAACCTATCTCCAGAGCTGCAACAAAGGTTTTAAGGAGGTACGGGTTCAGGATATGTTTAAATCTAGCATACCACTCAGTTGGATAACCACCCCACCCTGGTGTTTTGTGGGAAGGCAGCTGTGAGATTGCATGTTCAATTTCGTCAGTGGATATAGATACATCCAATTCCTGTCGCCCCTGAGAGGACAGGGATGGGAGCTGGAAAGTTTCCAAATAGTCAGAAGTGTGTTTACCAGAATATCATAGAGTAGAGGTATACAATATAGAATAAAATGGCATGAAGGCATCCAGGACCTCATGGGGCGCTGTACTAATGGCACTTTTCCACTGCAAGTACCGGCTAGTACCGGCTCGGCTCTACTCGGCCCTGCTTGGCCCGGTTTGCTTTTCCACTGCGGTACCGCATGGTACGGTGTTGGAACGGTTCGGTACGGTACGGTATAGGTTTGCTTTTCCACTAAAGTAGTACTAAAGTTAAGTGGGTGGGATAACAACGGGGTGGGTGGGATTCTCTGACCAATCAGTGGCTAGTAGTGACTGCATGCAAAGGATTGTGGGATATGGTACCAGTTTGGTACCTGTTGGAACCACTATCGAGTAGGTACTGTTTTTTCAGAGCCGTACCGTACCGTTCGGTTTCATGCAGTGGAAAAGCAAACCTATACCGTACCGTACCGAACCGTTCCGACCCTATACCATGCGGTACCGCAGTGGAAAAGCACAAAAGCGTGCCGAGCCGGTACGGTTCTATGCAGTGGAAAAGCGCCATAAGAGAACCGTTGGAGGTTACAAGCAGGAGATAGAGGTAGGGGACCATCCCAGCTTGACCAAGTATGCTAAGAGGCGGTCTGCCTTGTTACTATGATCAAAAACTTTATGTGAGGTATACAATATTTTTTCTTAGTAAAATTTAGGAACCGAAGCTCATGCTTCGAGTTTGTAAAGCCAGTCAGCATGGGTAGCAGGAGAAGGATCAGTAGTATAACTACGTTTTGCTTGAAGCATAACTGACCCTTACAAAAACTAAGTCTATTTTAGACATGGTTGCAAATTAATGTGAATGGCAAGAGAAATAATGAATATCTTGATGCCCATCTCCACACTTCATTGAGATCTTAGGTTTGCAGTTTCTTGGAGTTAAGAAATGATTGCTGTATTTGACCACCCCCACCCAAATTGTCTTTGGTAGGATCCGATACCACATTAAAGTCACCCACATAGAGCAGAGGACCACCTGGTGATTCAAGGGCTAGAAGGGAACACTTATGTAGGAGAACAGGGGTTAAGGGGGTGGGACATACTGTAAATGTTTACCAGGGTCAATTAAAGAGTGAGCCAATTGCAAAGTGATAAGGACATATCTCTGGTCAGGATCAGTTTTATCATGCAGAACATTAGCAGAGAGGGATTTGGCCAACATAATACAGCCGCCCCCCTCCTCTCCTCAGGGGTATGTGTGGAATGAAAAGATTTTGCAATTTAAAAGTGCCAATAATGTGGAGCCCATTAAAGTGTTACTAAACCCAGGACCCTGTATTCACTATATCTGGTTTCTCACAGTACACAGAACATGGAAATTCAATAGTTTTTGTCAGGGCTTTTCTCAGAGAATAGGTGCAGTTACTCCCCCCTTCCAAGTAACCCCTTGTCTCCGCACCCTACCCACCTTTAGGCATGCCTCTTGGTACAACCCCCTAGCTATCTCCCAATACCAACCCTTTTAGAGAAAACCAAGTATGAATTTTTTGGTGCTAAGTAATTTGTGTGGAATTTGCAAATTATAACAAGAAAAGCAGTAAAATAGATAGCTCCAGCAATTACAGACCCCACCACCAACAATAAATCCCCCAGCAACTATGTATGCCCCCACCCAAACAATATAGCCACTTCAGCAACAATAGACTCTCTCCACCAAAAATATATCTCCTAGCAGCCAACATCAATAGACCCTTCAGCAGCCAGCAACAATAGACCCCTCACTCAACAGTAGATCCCAAAGGCAACAATAGACACCTCCCTCAACAGTGGATCCCCCAGCAACAATAGACTCTCCCCTCAACAGTGATCCCCCAGCAACAATAGACCCCCCACCAGCAACAAAAGACCCTCCCAACCCCTTCCAGCAAAAATAAATTGCCTAGCAGCTAGCATCAATTAATCCTACAGCAAATCCTAGCATCCCTTGCCATTACATACATGTGGTGCCAGAGGTGCCAGAACTTCCCGCTGAAAAAAAACCCCGGTTTTAGAATTTTTAGTAAATATAAATGCCAAATACCTTTTTTGTATAAGCATTTAAAGTATTTAAAGTCTTGTGACTTCTATCAGTGTCTAGTTAAAGTTTGTAGGAAGAGTTTTTATTCTATTCTGACTGTCCTATGAGGCTGCAGGACCCCTGACCATCTTTCTGGACAGTGCTGATTGGCCCTATGCTGATCACATGCACTCTCCGAAGAAAAAAAAAACTCTCTAACCAAACTGAGCATGTGTAGCTTGTCCCCTAGCCTCTGTTCTATTAGGAGATGCATTGGGGACTGTGGAAGAAGGGGGGGGGGGTCAGAGAAGACAGGATCAAACAGCCTTTTTACAAAATGCAGATGATTAACCCCTTAAGTTCCTCAGTGAGCATAACAGTGCTGGAAAATAATGGTGGTCACACAAAATATTGACAATTTGGGCCCAATTTGGACATTTTAACTTAGGGGTGTACTCACTTTTGTTGCCATCGGTTTAGACATTAATGGCTGTGTGCTGGGTTATTTTAAGGGGACAGCAAATATACAAGCTGCACACTCACTACTTTACATTGTGTCATTTCTTCAGTGTTGTCACGTGAAAAGATATAATAAAATATTTACAAAAATGTGGGGGGTGTACTCACTTTTGTGAGATACTGTATGTACTGAGAAAACTGCACTGACCTGTGTAGTGTACTTAACCCCCTGACATGCCTCCCCATACACAGAACATTGTACATATTCATGACCATGTGAGAAATCTCTGCTGTCAGCTGTGTCCTTAGTCTCTGACCATCTCTATCATGTCCACAATCTCTGAACCCATCTCTTGTAGTAGGTCTTCACTCTCTGACCATCTACTGTAGCATGTCCGCACTCTCACCATCTGCTGTAGCATATCCGCACTCTCTGACCATCTCCTGTAGCACATTCGCTGTCTCTGACCATCTTCTGCATCATGTCTGCAGTCTCTGACCACCTCTTGCATCATGTCCCCAGTCTCTGACCATCTCTTGCATCATGTCTGCAGTATCTTACTATCTCTTGCATCATGCTCCCAGTCTCTGACCACCTCTTGCATCATGTCCGCAGTTTTCTGATCATCTCTTGCATCATGTCTGCAGTCTCTGACCATCTCCTTTATCATGTCTACAGTCTCTGACCATCTCTTGTGTCATGTCCGCACTCTCTGACCATCTCTTGTATCTGGGATCTGCCTAGGTGGATGGTATTTTAAGTATCTTTATCTGATTGTTAAACTTTCTGGCTGTCAGGGTCCGGACTGGCGGTCAAAGAAGACACTAGGAGTGGATCCTCTGTGTCAGTGAGGGAATGGCGTGGACCGTACCAGAGGACCGGTTCTAAGTTACTACCGGTTTTCACCAGAGCCCGCCGCAAGGCGGGATGGACTTGCTGCGGCGGTAGCAACCAGGTCGTATCCTCCGGTAACGGCTCAACCTCACAGACAGCTGATTCAGGCGTGGTACAGAAGAATAAGGCAAAGGCAGGGTCAGACGAAGCAGAAGGTCAAGGCAGGCGGCAATGGTTCGTAGTCAGGGGCAACGGCAGAAGGTCGATACACAGGCAGGGAAACACACCAAAACGCTTTCTCCAGGCACAAAGGCAACAAGATCCGGCGAGGACAGGAAGGGGAAGTGGGTTTTTATACGTTTTGTACTGATTGGACCAGGCACCAATTAGTGGTGCACTGGCCCTTTAAATTTCAAAGCCGCTCACGGTCGGGGAGGAAGACCGGAGCGCTGCTGCCCAGAGGACGCCTCGAGTGCTCCGCGGAAGCCGCGGGACCCGGAGCACTCGGCGTTACAGTACCCCCCCCCCCTTAGGTCTCCCCCTCTTTTTGGAGCCCAAATACCTGTGGATGAGCTCCTTGTCGAGAATATTGGACTCGGGCTCCCATGACCTCTCTTCAGGACCACAATTCTCCCAGTCAACAAGAAATTTTTTTTTACCTCTGACGAGCTTGGAAGCGAGGATCTCTTTCACTGAGAAGACGTCAGAGGACCCAGAGACAGGAGCAGGAACGGTGACCTTGGGGGAAAATCGGTTAAGAATGAGGGGTTTGAGAAGGGATACATGAAAGAAATTAGGAATCCGGAGAGAGGGAGGAAGATGGAGTTTGTAAGAGACAGCATTAATTTGGCTTTTGATTTTAAAAGGCCCGAGATAACGCGGACCCAGTTTGTAGCTGGGGACCCGAAACCGGATGTATTTGGCAGAGAGCCACACTCTGTCCCCAGGGGCAAAGACAGGAGGAGTTCTTCTTTTCCTATCCGCATGTCTCTTCATGCGAGAAGAGGCCAGGGTGAGCGACTTTTGAATCTCTTTCCAGATGGAGGAGAAGTCCAGGGTCAGATCATCAACGGCAGGAACTCCAGAAGAAGTGGGAATGGGAAGGGGGGGCAGCGGGTGACGGCCGTACACCACAAAAAATGGAGATTTGGCGGATGACTCGGAGTCTCTAAAGTTATAAGAGAATTCGGCCCAGGGCAACAGGTCGACCCAATCATCCTGACGGGAGGAGACGAAGTGTCGTAGATAGTCACCAAGGATCTGGTTAACCATCTCCACTTGTCCATTGGACTGAGGGTGGTAGGCGGAAGAAAAATTCAATTTGATTTTTAATTGGGTGCAGAGAGCTCTCCAAAATTTTGAGATAAACTGAACGCCTCTATCGGAGACGATATGTGTTGGAAGACCATGGAGACGAAAAATGTGTAAAATGAATTGCTTCGCCAGCTGTGGCGCAGAAGGGAGACCAGGAAGCGGGACAAAATGTGCCATTTTGGAAAACCTGTCAACAACCACCCATATGACTGTGTTGCCATGGGATACAGGAAGGTCAGTGATGAAGTCCATTGCTATGTGGGACCAAGGCTGTTCGGGCACTGGCAAAGGGAGGAGAAGACCAGCAGGCTTCTGGCGGGGAGTCTTGTCACGTGCGCAGACAGTACAGACCCGAACGAACTCCGTTACATCTTTCTCAAAGGAAGGCCACGAATAGTGTCTGGCAATTAGCTGAGTCGTCTTTTTAATTCCAGCATGACCCGCCAGGTGAGAGGAGTGACCCCATTTGAGAGTCCGGAGGCGAAGACGTGGAGGAACAAATGTTTTCCCTGGAGGAACTGGTGCCAGTGAAGCAGGGGCAGTTGAAATTAGACATTCAGGAGGAATGATGTGTTGAGGAACGGTTTTATATTCGGAGGCATCGGTGGAGCGTGATAGGGCATCTGCCCTAATGTTCTTATCAGCAGGACGAAAATGGATTTGGAAAGTGAATCGGGCAAAGAATAATGACCACCTGGCCTGTCGCGGATTAAGGCGCTGGGCAGACTGAAGGTACGAGAGATTTTTGTGGTCAGTGTAGATGGTGATAGGATGAAGGGATCCTTCCAGGAGATGTCTCCATTCTTTTAGTGCCAACTTAATGGCTAGTAGTTCACGGTCTCCAATGGCATAGTTTTTTTCCGGAGGGGAGAAAGTTTTTGAGAAGAAGCCGCAGGTGACGTTTTTTCCTTTAGTAGACTTTTGAAGAAGGACCGCTCCGGCTCCAACAGAGGAGGCATCCACCTCCAGGAAAAATGGCTTCAGAGGATCGGGTCTATTCAAGACTGGAGCGGAGGCGAAGGCGGCTTTAAGGCGAGTAAAGGCTTCTTCTGCTTGGGGAGGCCATGATTTCGGATTCGCTTCCTTCTTGGTTAGTGCCACGATAGGCGCCACGATAGTGGAGAAGTGGGGAATAAACTGGCGGTAGTAATTGGCGAATCCAAGGAAGCGCTGAATAGAACGAAGTCCCGAGGGACGTGGCCAATCCAAGACTGCTGAGAGTTTGTCGGGGTCCATTTGTAGACCCTGTCCAGAAACTAGGTAACCCAGAAACGGAAGACAGCTACGTTCAAAAAGACACTTTCCATTTTTGCGTAGAGATGGTTAACGCGGAGACGCTGGAGCACTTGACGAACATGGCGACGGTGTTCCTCCAGAGTGGAGGAGAAGATTAGAATGTCGTCAAGATAGACCACTACGCAGGTATACAACATGTCCCAGAAGATCTCGTTGACAAAGTCTTGAAAGACTGCAGGAGCGTTGCACAGCCCAAAGGGCATGACGAGATATTCAAAGTGGCCATCTCTGGTATTAAAGGCGGTTTTCCACTCATCTCCTTTACGGATTCTGATGAGATTATAAGCGCCCCTGAGATCAAGCTTAGTGAAGACCTTTGCTCCGCGCAGACGGTCAAAGAGCTCCGAGATGAGAGGCAGAGGGTAGCGATTCTTTACCGTGATTTTGTTAAGACCGCGGTAGTCAATACATGGGCGTAGTGAGCCATCCTTCTTGGCAACAAAGAAAAAACCTGCTCCGGCCGGCTCCTGATAAAACCTTTCTTGAGGTTCTCCTGAACGTACTCCGACATGGCCTTGGTTTCAGGAATGGAGAGAGGGTAAATCCTGCCACGAGGTGGTGTGGTACTGGGGAGCAAATCAATGGGACAATCATAGGGTCTATGTGGTGGTAAGACCTCCGCCTGTTTTTTGCAAAAGACGTCAGTAAAGTCTTGATAGGCCTTAGGAAGGCCGAGCAATGGAGAGGAGACGGAGACTTGTCTAGTAGGTACCGGCTTGAGGCAACGAGTGTGGCAGGTAGGCCCCCATGATTTAATGTCCCCAGAGGACCAGTCGAGGGTAGGAGAGTGGCGCTGGAGCCAGGGCAAGCCAAGAAGGACGTCAGAAGTGCAGTTCGGTAAAACAAAAAATTCAATCGTCTCTTGGTGGAGGACCCCTATGGTCATGAGCACGGGTTCTGTGCGATAATGCACGGTACAATTCAGATTTTCTCTGTTAACTGTAGTAATGAAGAAGGGTTTAACAAGACGGATCACAGGAATGCTAAAGCGGTTGATGAAGGAGGCTTTAATGAAGTTTCCTGCAAAACCAGAGTCTAATAAGGCCTCCGCAGGGAAGGAGACTTTAGTGGCAGAAGAAATCCGTACCGGAACAATCAAGCGTGGAGAGGAAGAATTTACACCCAGCAACGCCTCTCCTACGTTCACTAGGTACGAGCGTTTCCCTGACGCTGAGGACGAACTGGGCAGTCCTTTAAGAAGTGTTCGGAGCTCGCACAGTATAAGCATAAATTCTCGTTCCTCCGGCGAGATCTTTCTTGCTGGGTCAGGGGAGCCTGATCCACTTGCATGGCCTCCTCGGCGGAAGGCGCAGCAACCGGCTGCAATGGTTGTTGGAAGAGAGGTGCCAGGCGTGGATATCGCCTGTTGCGAACAGGATTCTTTTCCTGGCGAAGTTCCTGACGTCTTTCAATGAAGCACATATCTATGAGAGTAGCCAACTGGATGAGTTCCGTCAGGGAGGCAGGTATCTCTCGTGCAGCCAGAGCATCCTTAATATGGCTGAATAAACCTTTTTTAAAGGTCGCGCAGAGAGCGTCGTTGTTCCAGGATAGTTCGGAGGCCAGAGTGCGAAACTTTATAGCATATTCGCCTACTGTAGCGTCTCCTTGGACGAGGTTTAGCAAGGCTGTTTCTGCTGACGAGGCACGGGCAGGTTCCTCGAAGACACTGCGAACTTCAGAAATGAAAGACTGGACGGAGGCAGTGGCAGGATCGTTGCGGTCCCAGAGCGGCGTGGCCCAGGCCAAAGCCTTCCCAGACAGTAAGCTGACCATGAAGGCCACCTTAGACCGTTCCGTAGGAAATTGGTCGGCCAACATCTCCAAGTGCAGGGAACATTGGGACAGGAATCCCCGACACATCTTAGAATCCCCATCAAACTTGTCCGGAAGAGACAAACGGATTCTAGCGGTGGCGGCAGCCACCGGCTGCGGAGGTGGAGCAGAAGCAGGCGGTGGAGGCGGCTGCTGCCATGCTGGAAGAAGCTGCTGCAGCATGGCGGTCAACTGTGCCAATTGTTGACCTTGCTGAGCAATCCGTTGGGACTGCTGGGCAACCACGGTAGTGATGTCAGCGAGACTAGGCAGGGGCACATCAGCGAGATCCATGGCCGGATCTACTGTCAGGGTCCGGACTGGCGGTCAAAGAAGACACTAGGAGTGGATCCTCTGTGTCAGTGAGGGAATGGCGTGGACCGTACCAGAGGACCGGTTCTAAGTTACTACCGGTTTTCACCAGAGCCCGCCGCAAGGCGAGATGGACTTGCTGCGGCGGTAGCAACCAGGTCGTATCCTCCAGTAACGGCTCAACCTCACGGACAGCTGATTCAGGCGTGGTACAGAAGAATAAGGCAAAGGCAGGGTCAGACGAAGCAGAAGGTCAAGGCAGGCGGCAATGGTTCGTAGTCAGGGGCAATGGCAGAAGGTCGATACACAGGCAGGGAAACACACCAAAACGCTTTCTCCAGGCACAAAGGCAACAAGATCCGGCGAGGACAGGAAGGGGAAGTGGGTTTTTATACGTTTTGTACTGATTGGACCAGGCACCAATTAGTGGTGCACTGGCCCTTTAAATTTCAAAGCAGCGGCGCGCGCGCGCTCTAGGGAGTGGGGCCGCGTGCGCTGGGAGGAGAACGGGAAGGAACCCGGCGTGCGCCGGGAGGAAGAGGTGGCGGGACCCGGCGGGTGAGTAGGAGGAGATGCCGGGGAACAGCGATCACGGTCGGGGAGGAAGACCGGAGCCTCGAGTGCTCCGGGGAAGCCGCGGGACCCGGAGCACTCGGCGTTACACTGGCATACACATATTGCTATTGTGGTGTAGGATCTGGGCCGGCTGTCCCTCTTTCTTTCTTTCTTTCTTTCTTTCTTTCTTTCTTTCTTTCTTTCTTTCTTTCTTTCTTTCTTTCTTTCTTTCTTTCTTTCTTTCTTTCTTTCTTTCTTTCTTTCTTTCTTTCTTTCTTTCTTTCTTCTCTCTTCCTTCTCCCTCCATCCCTCTTTCATCTCTATTTAACCACACCCCCTTTAAGCCAGGCCAAATATTTAACATAGATAAAACCGCGCCCATTTTTCGCTGACTGCGTGTGCCATATTTTTCTACATTTGTCTATTTGTCTACAAATAATTTTTTTTTTTTCTCAAATTCTTTATTTAAACATGAAAAAGGTACAAAAGTACATTCAACAACATCAGCAACGTACGAGGGTACTGCTTAGAAACGTATGCACATGGGATCACTTACAACTAGAGTTTTTATACTGAAAGCGGGGAAAAGAGGTAAAGAGGGTAGGGTCAGACAGCTTGAGGGAAACAAAGAGTGGGGGGATAGAACGGGGGTCCTGAAGGGGGGAAGAGAAAACGGTAGGGGTGTGTCCAGCGCCGTGCCGGGGATGGTAGAATGGAGCGTAGGAAGGGCAAGCAAGGATGACAAGTGGGACACCCTGAATTCCTTTCCGTGCGGGCGACCTCACTGCCAGTAACGTCCCCTATTCCGTGGTCAGGCCCTGAAGTGCCAATCCCTCCTCAGAGAATATGAACGTATTCCAGCAGGACCACGTTTTCGAGTACTGTTCCCTTCTACCCTGTGCGGTGAGCACCAGGTCCTCCAAATCATTTATCCACTTGACCTTCTGCAGCCAAAGGCGACCGTCGAGGGGGAGGGGCTCTTCCAGCAGAGGCTAATACAAGATTTCGCCGCGTCCGAAAGGTGTCTCAGCACCGAGCTTTTATAGCGTTTAGGGGCCATGCCCGTACAGTGCAGCAAGAAGAAAGCCGGGTCGTCGGGAACGGCCCGGTCAGTCATCATTTGGGAGATGTGGCGTACTTCGGCCCAGAAGTCCCGGAGTTTAGGGCAGGACCAGAAGATGTGGTGCATGGTACCCACCTCCTGTTGACATCGCCAGCACCTGTCGGACGTCTCCGGGAAAAGCCGACGAAGCCCGACCAGGGTAAAGTACCATTGAGTAAGGATTTTGTAATTGGATTCCTGGATCTTCGTGCAGATGGAGGATTTGAGGGAGAAACGGACTATATGACGCCTCTGGGAGTCAGAGAATGTCCGGTGCAATTCCCCTTCCCATTTAAGAATACCCGGCAGGGCGAAGTCCGCGGGGGGGTCCGAGATCAGAGCATATAACTGGGAGAGGGCGTGAGGCATGTGGCCCTGTGAGCTCAGGAGGTGCTCAAAGGATGTCAAGTCCTGGTCAAAAGCCGAGGGGTTTCCCAGGTCCCTAAGAAAGTGGAGAAGCTGCAAGGCTTGCCACCTAGGCAGGCAGTATTTCCCACTCGGGGAAGTCAGTTGGGAAAGGGACGGCCAACCCGTACTCGAGACAAAGTGGGAAACCTGGAAGACGCCCTCCTGAAGCAAGGCGCCGAACTGGTTGTTCTCACACCCCGGCCCAAATGCCGGATTCCCCAGTAGCGGGTAGAGCGGGCCGCGCCCTCCCGAGAGGCCAATATCCGAGGCAGCCAGAGAGCATATCTTAATCGTCGGCCCTATGGTAGGATGTCGCTTCACCTCAGCAGGAACCTCCTGAGGGATCAGAGGGGCTCGTGGTAAGTATATAGAAAACAGAGAGGCCTCCAGGATGACCCAAAGTTTTAAATCCGCATGACGTGTCCAGTCAATCCATCGGGAGAGCATGGCCGCCTGGTAATAGCGCCTAGGGTCCGGGAGTGCCACTCCACCATACTGTTTAGGCAACACAAGGATACGGCGCGCCAACCGCGGTCGTTTGCCCGCCCACACAAATTCGGTAAAGACCGACTCTATCCTTCCCAGGAATTCCCTCGGGAGCGAAATTGGCAGTGTCTGAAAGAGGTACAGTAGTTTGGGGAGTATCGACATTTTCAGAATGTTACACCGGCCAAACCAGGAATGAAGCCCCTTCGACCACTTCGCCAACAAGGCCCGGATGCTCACTAGAAGGGGGGGGGGAAATTGAGGCGGAACAGGTCAGCTGGGTTGGGTGAGAGTACGGTGCCCAAATATCGAAGCCCCCCCTAGGCCCACCGGAAATGGAAGTCCAAAGTCAGTAGATCCTGAAGGGGTCTTGGCAGGGCCACCCCCATAATTTCCGACTTGGAAAGGTTGATTTTAAAATTGGAGACGGAGCCAAAAGTCTCAAATTCCTTCAGAAGGCACGGAAGAGAGATCAGGGGCTGGGAGAGAGAAAAAAGGAGGTCGTCGGCATACGCCGAGACTTTGTATGTGGCGTTCCCTATGAGGATGCCTGAGATATTCACATCTGCCCGGTTCGAGGGAAAGCGCGAAGAGGAGAGGCGACAAGGGGCACCCCTGGCGGGTACCGTTATGAATCCGAATCAGTTCCTAGAGGACCCCATTCGCCTTCACGCATGCACTAGGGGTGGTGTAGACATTCTGGATCCACGCCATCATCCGGTCCCCTACACCAAATCTACGGAGCGTCGCGAACAGGAAATGCCAACTCACCCTGTCAAACGCCTTTTCCGCATCAGTACTTAAAAATACTGTTGGAAGGTTGTTCTGGCGAGCCTGGTGTATAAGGTCAATAACCTTGATGGTGTTATCCCTGGCTTCGCGGGTGGGGACAAACCCCACCTGATCCTAATGCACCAGGGCCGGTAAGTGTAACTGAAGGCGGAGGGCTAAAAGTTTGGTAAAAAACTTTAGGTTGGCGTTCAACAGAAGGAGGGGTCCTTCCCCTCCTTAGGGATCACGGAAATGTGTGCTCCCAAGCATTCCTCCCGAAAGGAGGAGGTAGTACCCACCGCGTTAAAGAATTGCAATAGGAAAGTAGAGGGCCTGTAGGGTGGATATTCTTTCTTTATTCAGCCTGCGTTATAAGAAGAATTATAGATTGTATTGGCAATAATGTGTGATTGTTTTGAATAGACCACTGTGTGAGGATATAATAACTTACAGTTAATCTCAGTTTAGTCAATCTGGCCTCCCGCTCTCGCTTGAGGCGAGCCCCATGTCGGATGAGCACCCCCCGGATCACCGCTTTGTTGGCCTCCCACAGCACTCCCGGGTCACAATCCAGTGTGGCGTTCAGGTGAAAATAGGACTGAAGTTGTTGCGTAACATCAGCTAGGATATCGGGATCCTGGAGGAGCCCTTCGTTCAGTCGCCAATGCCAGTCCGCAGCCCGAAGGGTCCCACTGAGGCTGACCAACAGTGTGACAGGGGCGTGGTCGGACCAAGTAATGGCGCCTATCTCCACATCCACAACATGTTGGAGAAGGCAGTTGGGGATGAGAAACAGATCAATCCTGGAGTAGGCCTGGTGAGGAGTGGAAAAATAGGAATAATCCCGTTCGCCTGCATGCAGAAGGCGCCATGCGTCCACCAGTTGGAGATCATGCAGTACGGAATGAACCCGGCAGCGCGGGCCCCAAGGCACCGAGGACGTCCCCGTGGAGGTATCCACAGCAGGGTCAAGCGGGAGGTTAAAATCCCCCCCCCAGAATTAGACGCCCCTCCGCAAATTCCACAAGTGCAGTCAGAGTCTTCCGAAGGAACACCTCCTGGTGGACATTTGGGGCATATACCGTAGCTAGAGTCACCCCCACATCCCCCAGGCGGCCCCTGAGGAACAGGAACCTACCCCCGGGGTCCTCCCGACGGTCCAGAAGAGTCCAGGGAAGTCGGCTGGAGATCAGGATAGAAACCCCTTTGGATTTGGAAGCAGGGTTGGAGGCATGGTGCACACACGGGTAGAATCTATTCTGTAGGAGAGGGAAGCTACCCGTCCTGAAGTGAGTTTCCTGTATAAGGGCCACGTCTGCACGGAGGCGGCGCAGCTCACCGAGCAGCATGCGGCGCTTCTCCGGCACGTTGAGCCCCCTCGCGTTAAGGGAGGTCACTCGCACGGGATCCATAGTGAGCAGGGATAGGGCAAGAGCCCAGAGGAAGGGAGGGCAGGACCAGGTGAGGGGAGGGGGAGGAGGGCACAGGTGTAGAGAGGAGGGGGGCAGACAAAGGGGGGACCACAGACGGGGGAAAGGGAAAGTGAGGGGGGGGAGAGGGGAGGAGGGCAAGAAAGGTCAACCGAAGACAGTCAGCAGTGCTGAATGTGAACAGAAGATAGTAAGGGAAAGGAGAGGGGGGGAGAGAAAAAAGGACCAAGGAAAACAGACAAATAAGAAAGACACCCCTGGGACCTACCTCTCGCAGGTGAGAGAGCCCGGGTTCGGGGTGTAGGCCTAGTGGGGGGTGAAGGTCAAAGAAACGGAGACTGAGTGGGAATGGACAAGCTTCACGAACCAGTCCCACCCTGTCCCACCGTAAAAGGTACATAGAAGCCATTTCAATATAATTCAACGTTACTACAACAACAACAATGCCACGGATATGATAACGTCAAGAGCAATATCAAAGTATAATCAAATCAATACTTTCAAGGGTATAAAACAGGGATGGACCCCCAGAGCAGAAGCCCCCCTCTCCCCCCAAACAGAACTACAGGTGGGAGAGGTGAGGCATCCGCATTCCCGTGGGGCCCTCCTCCAGCAATAGCGGCCCTTCCCGTGCACATATAGACGATAATAACACAGTAGCGTGAAAAGCCCCAAACCAACAGTAGAAGGGAATGGACTCCCACCCCCAACGGCTCCACGGATCATTCAGGCGGTGTTACCCACCCCTCCAGGCATGCAGCGTCCTGTCCACCGTGAAGCATGAGACCACCCCCCCGGGCTCCTCCACGACCCCCGTGCGCCCGCGTCCGCGAACCCAGCGCCCCGCCCCCCCCAGCCAGGACAAAAAGCTGTGGGGGGCGCGGCACCAGCAGACGAAGACCCGCACGCCCACCCCCAGCCCCCACAGTCAAGACCACCAAAAGTCCAGAAGGCTCCGTGCGTCCCGCCCACCACCCCTTGCAAGCATGGCCATGCACATGGGTCAGTCAGCACAAGCACAATACCATTTACCTACACAAAGTACATGTCAGCAGCTGAAAGTGACCAAGGGGTTCAGGCAGGGCATAGGGAAGTATCAAGGATGAGCCGTAGGCCATAATAAAATATTGCAAGGGGGGGCCAGAGGTGTAGGGACGCCCGCGGGGGCCTCGGTATTCGACCTCCAACAGGCCGTGGGTTGCCAGGAAATATCCACAATCGTTCCAATAGGAAAGTCCCCCCAGGCAGACCGGGCTCGTAACGGCCAAAGTTCCAGGACAGGGCACCCCCCTCCAGAGCCGCCCCAGACCGGGAAGGGCAGGATAGGGACATAGACAGAGGTCGCCCCATGCAAGCACCCCAGGGGTTCACGGCAGGCCCCAGGGGAAGCCCAGGCTGTTCAGCAAAGCCCGGGGGGGCGGAACAGCAGGTGGGGGAGCCCGCGGTCCGGGACTCGGCATCGGGAGACAGTCCATCCGGTTAGAGCCATGCAAGCCACCCCTTAACTGGACACATTGGACCATGAAATCCTCCCCACCCGGGAGAAGCAATTCGGAGTCGGTACAGTCTGGGGCAGCCCTGGGAAAAGTGTGCACATGGGGGCTCACACTACAACATAAAGAGTACTCATCTGTGTCACGATGTCAGGCGGCCACCGGGAGGCCCCTCCTGGGAGTATGGGGATGGGGTCCCCCATCCATCCTGGAGTTAGATGCAGCTCTTCTGCCCGAGGTAGGGAGCCGTTGGAGCCAGTTCGGGACCTCCATCGGCGGCACATCCAGGAAGGTGAAGAGGCTAGGTAAGTCATCAGGATGTTGAAGGACGAAGGAGGACGATCCCTTGCGCAACGTCAGGGAGATGGGGTACCCCCAGCGGTGGGTATAGCCCAGCTGCCGGATCCGTTCCAGGAGGGGACGCATCAGTGCCCTTCTCTGCAGAGTGGCCCGGGACAGGTCCGGTAGGATTCTCACGCTGGCTCCATCGAAGTCCACGTCACCTGCTTCCCAGGCCTGCCTGATGATGGTGTCCTTGTGGGAATACTGGTGCAGCCGGCAGATGATGTCCCGCGGCCTGGCAACGTCGGGGGAGCGGGGCCCCAGGGCCCTGTGGACCCTATCGAACTCCAGGGAGGCAGTTGGGATGTCCGGGGCCAGGCACTGACATATGGCCAGGACCGTGGGCTGTAAGGATTCCTGGCCTGTTGCCTCCGGGATGCCCCGCAGCCCCAAGTTGTTACGGCGGCTGCGGTCCTCCATTTCCTCCAGGCGCAGTTGGAGTTCACCAACATAGAGATCCTGAGCCACTTGGGCCGCCTCCAGTCGGGATATCCTGGATTCCAAAGAGGTCACTGCCGTCTCACCCGCCGACACCGCTCCGACAGAACGTGTACATCCGAGTGAACGGCCTGGATGTCTTTAGCATGGGCCTCCTCCAGCCGCAATGCCAGGGCCTCAAAGTCCCGTTTTGTGGGGAGTGCCTGGATCAGGGCATGCAGGTCCCCCGCGTCCCCCACCGACAAGGGCATGGCAAGGGAGCTGGATGGGGACGGAGGCTGTGTGTCCATGGTGAAGAGGAGCGCTGCGGTCGGGGAAACTGGAGCTGAGGCCATAGCCGCAGCAGAGTCTCCACGTGGCTTGTGGCGGCCGGTGCGGGCAGAGGCAGAGCGGGTCCCGGGGAAGTATCTGCTAAGTTCCGATCCCGGAGGGGTGCGGAGCGGCTTACGGGGTCCCCTCCTGCGGTTAGTGCTCATTCCGTGGCGGAAAATGGCATAAATGCTGGGTAGAGCAGGGTGAGATGGACGGAGCTCGAGCAATATGCTTCCTCACGCCGCCATGTCCAGGACACGCCCCCCTACAAATACATTTTTTACCCATAATTAAAGTATTATTCCGCCTACACACAAAAAAGTGTCCCTAGAAATGTTTTGAGAATGTTGGCATGAGATACACGTGGGAGTAAATACCCTGAGTTGTAGAGACACTGACATCAGACATTGAAGAGCATGAGAGATGGCACAAGAATCTCTGCAAAATGAGGGTAAAAAAATCGCTCCTGGCTCAGGGGTAAATTTTGGTCCCTGAGCTTCTTTGGTGCAACAATCGCGCAAAACAAAAATCGCTTAAGTCTTGGCTAAACATAGTGGGAATGAGGTGTTATGGCCCGTACACACGATCCAAAAATTGGATAAAAAGATACCGCTTTCGAAGCGATCATACGATAATCAGATGGTTAGAACAGAGCTTTTGAGAGCCAATCACTACAGTTCATATTATCCGATGGGACAAGCATGAAAATTTTTCTCATACCATACCAGATCATTCGATTTTCGTACAGATGTCATTTGAAAATAAAATACAAATACACTACAACACATTACATCACTTCCGTTTTTTTATTTTGTCGTACGAGAATTGTTGTAACTTTAGTAAACTCTTTATGTTCAATATGCGACTACCATGCAAAAAGAATCTGAATAGCTTACATTTACTTTTAATCTATGCAATATCAGTATTTTTCAGCTCTTGAAAGTTGTATTTGTTCCTGGCTTGAGAACATCATATAAGTTCTGTCCTTAATGCTTTTTGACAGGCCAAGAAAATGACATATTTTATTAGTCATGCTTATCTTATAATCATTGGCATCACCATTGGTAGATATATGCAGCAGTATTTTTATTTTCCTATGTGCACAGGCGTTTTCACAACTTCCGTACAAATGCTTCAGCAACTGTGTCAGTTTAATAAACATAAAGCAAACAAATTAGGCAAAATGACATACATTAAGTAAAGTAATTTAAAGTAAATAAATGTTCGAATGAATAAATAAATATGTTGGCTAAAAATGTGTTATGCCTAACACGCTAAATACATTTTTAACAATCAGAGTGGGATCTAATTATCAGCTACAAATGGAATGTAAGGCTGCCCAATTATACGGTCATTTATAAGAAATAGTAGCAACATGACAATATTATAATTGGAACATATACCTGTAATCACTCATGTCACGGAGAATTATTCAGCTGAACTGTACATTAGATCTAAATAAACATTCTATCATTCTATCCATCTATTACACATCTGTCTTTTTATTTATTTAATTTCTACAGTATCTATCTAATCTATCTATCTATCTATCTATCTATCTATCTATCTATCTATCTATCTATCTATCTATCTATCTATCTATCTATCTATCTATCTATCTATCTATCTATCTATCTATCTATCTATCTATCTATCTATCTATCTATCTATCTATCTATCTATCTATCTATCTATCTATCTATCTATCTATCTATCTATCTATCTATCTATCTTCTTTTTTATATCTATCAATTGAATATCTAGCTATTATTATTTCATACTTGTCATTTGCATATTTATAGAGCTTACTCTCCATATAAGTGGATCTTCACCCTCTTTCACAAGTATGTCCAATCTGAATGCTCAAGCATAGTTCTTTATGAATTGGATATTCCATTTTTTTTTCTTGAAAAATACCTTTTTTGGTTTCTGGCCGCCTATGCAATCTACGTCATATGGATTTCCAATTGACTCCTGGGATATCAGTGTCATCCATCCCAGGAGGTTTCAGGTACCCTCAGATTGTGGCTTCCGGGTTCACTTATATTGAAAAGTTGCTATAGCAACAGGGTGGGATGTTCCGCTGACGTTAACATTGCTATAGCAATCGAAAAGAACAAATTGGGTAATGGGACTTTTATGGTGCTGATAAATTATTAAATAATGGAGAAAAAATCATTTTTTGTAAAAAACATTTAGACAATTTTTATTAAAGACAATGATACAAACATTGCTATAGCAATGATACAAGAATTAGATGTGCATGCTGGGTAGCTATCTGCACAAAAACCTAGAAGGGGATGGGCGCCGGCTTCACATGCCTGTACATGAAATGGCAGCCTGAAACTTTGTCGAGGTGTACTGTATTCTCCAGAATATTTGCCAAGTAAAAAATACATTTTACTGTACAAAAATATCCAAATTTGATAAAGTGCTGCGTAAGAAAAATGAAGATGTATTTGTACACTAGAGGACTGTAGCTATTTAATGTACGTACGCTGATAGCCCCAGACTTTGGAGCTATGACCTGCTTTGTGATTCTTTAAGACAGTGTTTATTTGTCTATTACAGGTTTTTATAAAGCACCACTTTGCATACTGTATATTCACATCAGTCCCTGTCTTCAAAGAGCTCACATGCATGCATTCTAAAGCCAATTTAGACAGGAACTTATTAACCTTGAGCGTGTCTTTGCAGTGTGGAAGGTCATGCTCACAATCCTATTAGCAAAGGGGCCTTGGAAATAATTTTACATTATAGACAACTATGCACTATACATTTCAGCACTACCATTTGCATTACCTTTGTGAATTAGCCCAATGGACTTTTACTTTGTTATCATTATGAACAGCACTGATAGACCCTTCTCTCTCATTCTGCCTGCACTATAACATTTTTTTATTGATGTGACTTTTTGGTGTTACAAACTAACTCAAAATATTCTGCACTAAGTAGTATATTTTAGAGTTTCATAATTGCTGACAGAGTATGGTAATGGTTGTGTCTTTAGAAAAAAAAAAAAAGAGAATGGCTCAGTAAGGTCAGCGTGACCAGAGTTCTGAAGTCATCTACTTACCAAGGGATAAAATAAATGGCTGTCATTTCTACCGTTTAGCCTTGGTCAGTAAATAGATAAAATGCCCATTTTGCATAATTATGATTAATGACCTTTAAGAATACCAGCAGCTCCCTGACTATCTCTGTCTTTATTACTTTCTGGGTTGCTCAGGACCTGTTGAGGGCATTATGGGCTTTTTTTAATGGCATCAGTTTGACATCAGTTTGGGATTATTCAGAAATCACTGGCAGGTGTACCTGGCCTGCAGATAATCTTTTTCTGACCTGCTTGACCCCTTTCCGCCCCACCTATTGTAAAATTACAGCTGGATGGAAGCCTTATTATCCTGGGTGGATATCATATGACATCATTCCAGGATCGCGTCTTGTATGTGCCCCACAGGCCGTGTTCCATCAGATGACAGATTAGTGTACTGGCCCCCAGCCAGTACCCTGTAATCCCTAGGACCAATCACAGTATATCACATGACAATTGTACACACTGAATGGCTTTAATTCATGCTATTCATTGTGTACTCTTGGGTTGATCTCTGTGATTGGTCACAGTGATAACATGGTACAGACAGGGCCAATCGCTGCCCATCTGTACCATGTGATTAGACATATTGAAGTTGTTAAAGAGGTTTTGCTTTTCCATAGACTTGTAATGCAGAGAAAAGCATGTTGACACAGGCCCTAACCCAGACCAAGTGCTCAAAATTCCTGATATGAATGTACAGTATGTTCCAGGTTCCTAAATTGCTACCCTTCACACTACTATTGGCTGAACATTAATATGATCTGGCTTATTGGCCAATAGGAATGTACAAGGGTGGGAAAGCTTTAAACCCTTTGAGGAAATGTTTGAGATTTGTCAGAACGGCCAGACGTTTGGGCAGATCAGATGGCTTTTTTAAAGGTTTGCACTTTATACTAGCAAATTACTTACAGCTTAGCTATATGGAAACATAAACCTGAAATGGCATCTTAGGATGGGTAGGTATGCAGTAGCATGCCCTTTTCCTCCCTGACACACATTTTATAAGCACATCAAAACACTTTCAAAACAAGTTAGTGGTGAAAAATGTTTCTATCATGACAAATTCTCTAAACTTAGTAAAGAGTATGCCAATGTAAAATAAAAAAAAGCATGCATCTCTGCAATACATGTACATTCCCCCATGTTTTAACCCTTACACACTGCAGGTACATGCTGCAGGTACAGAAAAAAAAACAAAAAAAAGAAAATGTTGCTGTGCCAGGAATATGTTGAGGTTATTTTACTAAAACAGAAGAGGGCAAAATCTGGCGCAGCACTGCATAGAAACCAATCAGCTTCCAGGTTTTATTGCCAAAGCTTAACTGAAGTTATAAGCTAATTGGCTACCATGCACAGCTGCACAACATTTTGCACCCTCCAGTTTTAGTAAATCAACCCTAGGGCATTCCTTCCTTATTCTTTGACATGACGACATTGCATTTTTGGCTCTGAATTCCAAAGCATGTGTTGTCAGCCTTGCATACTTCATTTCTGGATCATCACAGAAAACACAGACCTCTACTCATTTCCTCTCCTCTCTTCATCTCCTTAACCCCCTCCCAAACACCTCCCCTTCTTCATCTCCATAAACCCTCATAGTCTCCTTCCCTTCTTCATCTCCATCAACCCTCATAGTCTCATTCCCTTTTACATCTCCATAACCCCTCCCAATCTCCTCCCCTTCTTCATCTCCACAACCCCTCCAATCTCTTCCCCTTCTTCATTTCCATAACCCCTCCGAATTTCCTTCCCCTCTTCATCTTCATCACCCCTCCCAATCTCCTCCCCTTCTCCATCTCTATAACCCCTCTAATCTCTTCCCCTTCTTCATCTCCATAACCCCTCTGAATTTTCTTCCCCTCTTCATCTTCAAACCCCTCCCAATCTCCTCCCCTTCTCCATAACCCCTCCAATCTCTTTCCCTTCTTCATCTCCATAACCACTTCCAATTTCCTTCCCCTCTTCATCTTCATAACCCCTCCGAATCTCCTCCAACTTCTCCATCTTCATAACCCCTTCCAATCTCCTCCCTTCTTCATCTTCATAACCCCTCCGAATCTCCTCTCCCTTCTCCATCTTCATAACCCCTCCAATCTCTTTCCCCTCTTCATCTTCACAACCCCTCCTTGTGACCAAACAGAGAGAACAAGCTTTCTAGCAAAGTGATTAGTTATTTTATTCTCTTTTTTAACTGATATAGCAAAACACTTTAATTGTATATTTGAAACATCAAAAGGGAGCAAATTAGAGTTCATTATTAGTGTTTACATACACTTTAGTGGGTTCAACAAAAGAACTTACAGCTAAATGGTTTTAAAGTGTAGTTCTCCTTTTTATGTGGATAATCTCTATACATTGCAAGGATTTGAACAAACTTTGTTGCAGATTTCTACCTTTTTCTGTACTAAAGAAGCTGTTTTATTCACCCTGTTTCTTCTAAACTGTTTACTAAGTGGGAGGGTCTGGGTTTACTACAAACATGTTAGCAAATGTAAGTGTTCTTATGAGGAAAACGGCATTTTCTGTCTTCTGTTAATAGACAAGCCTAAGGCAGGCCAAAAATTATTTACTTTCCTGCAGCCACTGACTGTGTTGATGGGGGGAATCCCTCCCACTGAGCTACTGTGTTCTCCTGCCTGGAGGGACGTCCCTGCCCACGGGAAAACACAATGATTATTACTAGCGGCTTCAGCCCTGGACAAATATAACATGCTAGTAATCTGATATGCTGTTTGTAACCAAATCAATCGATAAATCGATTTGAGTACAATCAGCCTGCCCATAGATGGATTGAGGACTTGAACCATCTGCAGTGAGGGAAAAAAGTATTTGATCTCCTGCTAATTTTGTACCTTTGCCCACTGAGAAAGAAAATGATCAGTCTATAATTTTAATGGTAGGTTTATTTTAACAGAATAATAACAAAAATATCCAGAAAAATGCATTTTTAAAAATGTTATAAATTAATTTGCATTTCATGATCAAAATAAGTCTTTGATCCCCTATGAGTCAGCAAGATTTCTGGTTCCCTGATGTCTTCTATACAGGTAATGAGCTGAGATTAGGAGCACTCTCTTAAAGGGAGTGCTCCTAATCTCAACTGGTTACGTGTATAAAAGACACCTGTCCACTAAAGCAATCAATCAATCAATCAATCAGATTCCAATCTCTCCACCATGGCCAAGACCAAAGAGCTGTCCAAGGATGCCAGGGACAAGAAAGTAGACCTACACAAGGCTGGAATGGACTACAAGATCTCCAAGCAGCTTGGTGAAAGGATGACAACAGTTGGTGCCATTATTCGCAAACATACTATGCCATGAAGGACTGAAATCCTGCAGTGCCCGAAAGGTCCCCCTGCTCGAGAAAGCACATGTACAGGCCCTTATAAAGTGTATTAATTAACATCTGAATGATTCAGAGGATAACTGGGTGAAAGTGGAAAGTGTTGTGAGCAGATGAGACCAAAATCATGTTCTTTGGCATTAACTCAACTTGCTGTGTTTGGAAGCGGAGGAATGCTGCCTATGACCCCAAAAATACCATCCCCACCATCAAACATGGAGGTTAAAACATTATGCTTTGGGGGGTGTTTTTCTGCTTAGGGGACAGGACAACTTCACTGCATCAAACGGGCGATGGACAGGGCCATATACCATCAAATCTTGAGTATAAACCTCCTTCCCTCAGCCAGAGCATTGAAAATTGGTTGTGGATGGGTATTCCAGCATGACAAAGACCCAAAACACATGGCCAAGGCAACATAGAAGTGGCTCAAGAAGAAGCACATTAGGGTCCTGGAGTGGCCTAGCCAGGCTCCAGACCTTAATCTCATAGAAAATTTGTGGAGGGAGCTGAAGGTTGGAGTTACCAAACATCAGCTTAAAAACCTTAATGACTCGGAGAGGATCTGCAAAGAGGAGTGGGACAAAATCCATCCTGAGATGTGTGCAAACCTGGCGGCCAACTACAAGAAATGTCTGACCTCAAGGGTTTTTTCACCAAGTACTAAGTCATGTTTTGTGAAGGGGTCAAATACTTATTTCACTCATTGAAATGCAAATCAATTTATAACTTTTTTATAATGAGTTTTTCTGGATATTTTTGTTGTTATTCTGTCTCTCACTGTTAAAATAAGCCTACCGTTAAAATTATAGACTGATCATTTATTTGTCAGTGGGCAAATGTACAAAATCAGCAGGGGATCAAATACTTTTTTCCCTCACTGTCTGGCTTTAGGCAATACTTAACCAAAAATGACTTTCCTATTGCAGGGATGCCTAAGAGTTTGTATCTTAGAGCAGATTTCTGAGAAAATCAGTAAGCCAATAACACAAGCAGGAAATTACATTTCTGGGGGCATTCTGTACACTGATAGTTTACAGAACACCCCCAGGTTTTCATATTGCATTTATTTTTTTTTTTTACATTTTTAAAAAATTACTGAAACTGCAGATTGAAATATAAAGGTAATTCTATTATAGAATGGCCTGTGTAACAATTTTATTTGCTACATTATTATTATTTTTTTAACAAAAAGTGAAACTTTCCTGAAAGTGTTTTTTGGACTAATACACATTGGACTTGCATTTATATGCCAGCATTAGCAATCTGCATGTGTACAGGACCTACATTGGTCATTCATATGCAGAAAAAATCACCCATGTACTTTAGATTGGGTATTAAAACCATTCCAGACATGTTTAGAATTTTCACTCATGTTATAAGCACATAATCATGTTTTTTTTCATCTGGTACCACAAGAGACTCAAATGATAGTTTTTTTTTTTCTGATCTTTCTTGCAGATCTCTAGTATTTACTATTAGCTACTGTATAGCTTTGTATAGTTAATGAGGGATAGGAGCACTTAGTAAGCTATTACAGGTCTAAGTGACAATCTATCAATAAATGACAATAACGATTATAGCACAATGTATACAAGTGACCTTCTTTCAATAAGATCCATTGATTCAGGTTTATTGAGTTAGAAATGACAATTAAGTAAACACAAAGACTAATGCAACATAATTTGATGTATTATTCAGCTTGGTCCTTCAAGCAGTCCTTTACATGCCTGACATGCCAAAGTTGACACATCTCTACGAATATTAGAAGATACAATTTATAGTTTTTATAAACTACAAAAGAGTGCTAATAACATTCATGGGTAAATATTAATGGGTGGATAGTCTCAGAAGAGGGATATAAACAGAAATTGATATGGGGGGAAGTTATGTTTTCCAACAAACTGCCAAGCCAACTTGCTGTCCATGTACTCCCATGGAAGAGAATAGAAGAGAGAATGGAAGAATGGAAGAGAATAGCTGTTGTCAAGTGGTAGCCTAATTTTGCATGATATGGTAGAGAACTGTGTTTTGGATAGAGTAGGACATTATTAAAACCTGTCAGTATGTTTGTTTGCTATTTCCATTAGGGAGATCTCCCTTAACTTCCTTTGTTGGAGACACAACAAAAAGTAAGAGGAAATCTCTCCAAAGTAAGGGGTATTCCTCTCTTAGACATTTGTCAACAGAACATGTACCTTATCAGAAGATTTTGTCCTCTCATTTTGTTATGGTGATAGCTCTCAAACATAGAATTTCTTCTCACTTTCTGTGTCAGTGATAATAGTCAAAAGCACAATAAAAGGGATGAATCTCCTTAGCATGGTCATAGACTGTAATAAAAAATTGACAAATGCTCTATTCCTAACCCACTATATCCAGAACTTAAAAAAAAAAACCTTTACAATGGATATATTGCAAATTGTGGAGTCAATTGGGGAGTCATACTAAACACAATGCTACCCTCATTTTTCCAAAATGTGCAAGTCGGTAACAGATGCTGTCAAATTTCATTTGCATGTCTGTGCTAGACAGCCATGTAGGGTTCAAATTAAAAAAAAAAACATCATAGTTTAAATCACAGTTGACAGAAAACAGTCCAAGCTAAAAGCAAAGGAGAAGCATCATAACAACTCCACTCATAGAGCTCTGTCGAAAATGGCTGTCATAAACCAGCTATGAACAGTCTAATGAAGCAAGAGAAGGAGAGATGAGGGCGCTCTAGTTAGGAAGGCTGTCCGGTCCTTTGTTGCGGTGAAGAGGTTGCATTTGCATGAGAAGTAGCAGCTCTAAAGAATCATGAAAGGAAAGAAAGGCGCATCTAAGTGCAGCATTAAAAGTTTTCCGGAACCAAGCTGGAATGCACGCGGCCGATGTGGCATCAGGTGAGGGTGGTGGGCGGTCACCCTCACCTGATGCCACATCAGCCGCGTGCGTACCAGCTTGATTCTGGAACCCGGGCTGCCAACTGCCTCTCCGCTTCCTTGTTCCTCCACGTCACCAGGGAATCCAGACAGCTGCAGGATGGCTCTCTCACCTTCCCTCACCCAACAGAGAGAGGACACAGCGATCAACAAGAGGACAGTAATTACATGCCTGCTATTTCTGCCAGTTTGTAAGTGTTTTTAATCCACTTGTGCCAAACAATAAAACTTTTAATATTGCACTTGGAGGCGCCTTTCTTTCCTTTTATAATAAAGCAATGCACATCCTGATATAAAACACAAGTAAACAAAATATTTACTTATCCTAGCGCTTTTGCAGATGTAATATTACCAATACTGTTTCAATATATTTATTTAGCTGCTGCTATACAGAGAATCAAAATTCACATATATATGCACACCAAAGAAAGTCAGCATTAGCAGCACTATGGATGTATAATTACCATCCTATGCCTTAAAAAAGTCCAAACTGATTTCACTGAGTGGATCCCCACACATGATCAGACTTCGCAGATTAATCAGGTGGTGATCAGTGCACAGATCATAAGTCCCATCACCACACTTTGTGAGGAATCAAATTCCTATGGATTTTACACTCACCAGATCGCTGTAATAAAAACGCCTTTAAACAAAGGATCTTGTCTCTTATACGATCATCCAAAAGATTTTTGTTCCCATCAAGGATCACTCGCATACCAGAGAAAAGACAATCACATAGTGTAACTCAGTTTTAAAAGTTTATTATCTCCAAAAAAACCCCCTCTGTCTAAAATGCACTTACAACATTGTGGTAGCCTGGGGGCGTGGCAACCGCGCTGCTTAATAGCCGCATGTTAGCAGAGCTCCACCTTGGGTACCTACCAGCTATGACCGACAGGAGGGAATATCCGCCAAAGCTATGCAAGCTGGAAGGATTCCTTTACAAAGCCGCGGCTGGTGTCTGTCAAAATGGCGCTGGTGGCAGCTCTCAGGAGAGGCCCTGGGCAGCTTCGGATCACACTGTGGGCTCTCACACTCACCCTTGGGATCAGCTCAGTCCCCAAGCCAGCCCAACTCCCTCAGGAGCCTCTTCACCCTCAGCAAGGAGCCCAGCAAAATCAAGGCCCAGGATGGCATCCCAGGATCCCAGGACATGGAGGTGAGCGCCCAAACTGCAGCTGCACCTCTGCCCTACACTGATTCATTTGCTGCATTTACCACATTGTCTCCCTGTGTCACACCATACTGAAAAACATGCTAACATCACTGAGAGAATCATTACAGCAAGATATGACCTCATGCTTTAACCGTATGCAGGCTGACATACAAGATTTGGGTGACAGAGTGTATCAGGTAGAAGAAAAAATGTGCAACTATGCAGAATCCCTTAGCATGTCTAGTCAATGCTCATTCATTTCACAAAGAAGAAATAGCTTGGCTCAAATCCTAAGTTGCGGACCAAGAGATTAGATCCCCCAGAAATAATTTGAAAATACGGGGAGTCTCGAAGTCTGTCCAACAAGCACAGCTACCGCAATTTGCGTGAGATCTCTTCCCAGCAATCTTACCATCACTCACATCGGCGGACCTTACTATTGATCGGATCCATAGGGTCCCCAAGCCGAATTACCTACCCTCCCAAGTGCCTAGAGATGTTATTCTCTGTGTGCACTTCTATCAAGTTAAAGAAAAGCTGCTGGCAGAATTCCACAGAGCAGATAATATCCCTGATCAATTCTCAAAGCTCCAACTCCTACCTGACCTCTCCAAGCAAACTCTCCAGCAACCTGGCAACCAAATTACCATCACCAAGGCACTAAGGAACCACAAGATTCTACACCGCTGGAAATATCCCACCAAGCTCACCATCACCCATAATGGAGTAACGACAGCCATCTCTACAATGGAAAAAGGATTGAAACTCCTCCATGGTTGGGACATTATTCCAGATCCTCCACCTCCTCAACCTGCCTTGAAAAATCGCCACCTGAACTCCTCCAGACTGGCAAGGAGTCCAACAACGGGGATACTTCAAACACCAACCGTCTGGGAGCTCCTGAACGTCTTCAAGAATTTCACTTTTATCAGAATACCTGGCCAGACGAACGTTCTCCATCTAGCTCAACCCCCGTTTAGGTACACAGTGAGTACTGCCCCTGGTCCTTTCATTGGGACATCCTTTTTAAATCCCCATAAACTTCCCATACTTCCGTGTATCACAAACTGCTATCCTGAACCACTAATGCTCTGGCACCTTTTTAATACCGAATTCACTACTGCACAACTCGCTATGGACCCAATATCCATATGCATAAGTGACTATACTAATATTTCTACCACAAAGATCAATCCTTACTATTTTCAGTACTATACATCCACTGCCCACACAGTAAGGTTTCAATTGATGTGTTATACTGTTTTTCTTTCCAATCTCCGTGGGGTTTAAAATGATGTTTATTAATGCCCACGGGCTAAACCGCGCAGGTTCCTAATTTTGGTGTGTGACATTAACAAGTGCTCATACACTCTGGTTGGTGTGTGTGCTCCAAACTCCCATCAATTATGCTTAATGTGCAAACTAATGTCTAAAATTTAAATGTGGAGATTGTAATGCCATGGTTGATCCTTGTATTGACACAACCTCCCCCATGCAGCACCGTGTACCTTCCCTTCAGGCCCTGCTGCATTGGGAAGATTTATATATGATGCATGGCGCTGCCTGCATGAAAGCGAAAGAGACTATACATATTTCCCAGCTAGACATAATAAATAATCCAAATTAGATATGTTTTTGGTAGACAAATGGCTGCTACAGCGAGTTTCTTCAGCTGCCATATCTGACATCACATGGTCAGATCATGTGGCCATTACCATAGAAATAACAGAATCACAGATCTGCCCCAGATCCAATGTGCGGCGCTGAAACACAAAACTCTCACAAGAACCCTCGTCCAACTGCATACTCTCTCAGCATTTACAATAATTTTTTTTAGATCAACACCCCCTAAACAGCAGAGTTCTCTCTATAGAATGCTCATAAGACAAACATGATAGGGATCTTAATCCAACTAGGTGCAAGAGCAAAGAAAGTGCTTTCAGGACATCTTGCAGAATCTCCACACCCTAGACGATAGTAACAAACACAACCCTACCCCGAAAAACCAACAAGCCTTAACTAACCTCTGCAGAGACCTTAGGACCCATCTACTAGAGCAACATGACTGGTACTTAAAATGACTTAAAATGCGCTTCTACACTTCTGACAACAAACCTGAGAAATTTCTGGCCCGTAAAATAAAACATAGACAAGCTATGACCAGGATATCCCACCTCATTCACCCTACAAAACAGCAGAAGGTAGTTAACCCACAAAAAATAGCAGATATGTTCGCTGACTACTACAGCGGCCCTTACAATCTAAAATCTGACACGTCCACTCCGCAACCTTCCGAAATTGACATAAACTAATTTTTGTCATCAGTCAATCTCCCCTCGCTAACGCCAGAGCAATTGAAATTATTAAATGCCACGATTAGTGAGTAGGAAATTCAAAAAAATGACAGCCTCTCTTCCACATAATAAATCACCTGGACCAGACCAGCTCTCTAATGAGTATTATAGGGCCTTCCACATGATACTCTTCCCCCATATTCCTAATTTTGGCTGCTGCATTTCCACTTGAAATGCTGAGAGCTTATGTGGTAACCCTACCTAAACCTGGCAAGGAACCAACAACACCCTCAAACTTTAGACCTATATCTCTCCTCAAATCAGACGTAAAATTATACACCAAGATTATTGCACGCCGCCTCGCACATATCACACCTACACTTGTCCAACCAGACCAAATGGGACCATGGGACCATGCACCCTGGAGTTACATTATCCCAGGATTGGCATGAGATCCCGAGTGTATACTGCAGTGTTTTTGAGCAAAATAAAATCCTAACAGACAACAGGAGTGTTTTGGCAGAGGAGACATACAAAGTCTCCTTTACCAAAAAAAATAAATAAATCATAATCATAATGCTTGATTGGAAGCACAGACCAAACCTGTGTAGCCATCATTAGTGTAATAGCACATTATGGAATGATTACTACACAAGCATCCTCAGAGCAGGCGATGTTATCTCCCACTCCTCTTTTTAATGTGATGCAGCAATCCACATCCACTAATGGGGTTCAACTCCAGGTGCTATGCAATGCTGCTGCCAGAGTATCTGGAGAATTTTCCCAACATAGCTATGAAAAGATGGGTGGAGGATGTAGGTGATATAGATGGAGATCAGTGGTCAGAGGCCCTGGAAACTGTTCATGGCTGTTCTTTTAATGTAACCCAAAGACTGTCCCAACTATATTTATTATTGTGGGTTCATCATACCCCACTTAAATTGTTTACTCTTGGACTCTGCCCAGACCCATTGTGTACAAGATGCAAGGGAGCTAATGGGGACCTGATACATCTCCTTTTGCATTGCCCAAAGTTGTACCATTTTTGGATTGACATAATAAACACCATTAACAATACTTTTCAAGTAATTGTCTTTCTTGACCTTAAATGAGGATGAGGTTAATAAATGACATATATGTCCAGAGCACTGTTCCAAGCTCAAAAGCTGATCTTGCAACATTGGATCTCTCAAACCTCTCCAACTTTAGAGATGTGGTAAGCCAACATGGGATTAACTTTGAGATATGAGCACTTGATATATCAGCATAGAGGCAGCCTCACCCAGGTTCAATAAGATCTAGGGATGCTGGCTAGCTACACCTTGCTTGGCTCCATTGGACCTAGTTCTTGATAGGCTATTGAATTAAAGTGGAAACCCAACTGCTCAGTGTGTTTTCACCCTTGGAGTGAGTTTAATTTAAAGTACTGGGGAAGAGATATGATGAGAATGTCTTCCTAAACCATATCTAGGAATGCAAACACTGTGAGATATAACAGCTATTGACATCTCAGGTTCAATTTGTTTTATAAACTTGCTTTGGCTATGTACAAGATCATTATTCTATTTTGTATTCTGTGAATGTGTTGGATAATGTAATACTGAATGTGCATTGTTTATTGTACTGTTAAAAGTTGTTAATAAACTTTATTCTGATCTAAAAAAAAGAAAAAAAAATACTGAATCATACAAATATCCATTGCCACTGGATGTCAGTGGGTTAAATTGCTCAGCTTCGTACATCTCTTACGGACTTCATTGAAGTCAGTGAAACCTTTCTGCTTCAGCCATTTTGCTTTATTGCTCTAACATCAAGACTAAGACCCTTTTGTAAAGACTCTGGCAGGACAGTGCAGGATCTGAAGGGCAGAGATCTCATTGGTGGAATACCCAGACATATTATGTAATTTATTAATATGTCTCAAATAAGAATTACCTGTCTTTCTTTAAAAAAAGAAAATGCAATTAATGTGAATCTTTTTCTACAAAACAGTTGGAAAGTTAGAGGAATAATCTATTTGATGTGTAACAACACAAACATTGATAAACGAGCATAACAATTTGGAGGGTGACTCTGTCCACCTGTATTCACCAATTTATCTTTTGAAAGCCCCCCTTGGTTACTCAAGGTAGCAAATGTACTCCATTTATAAACTGCTAATGCTATTGAGGAGATGCTGCAGCTGAGCTAACATCTGCTCAGTTTACCCAAATCTGACTTTTGTGTAATTCATGGCAACGAAGGGGAGGTTAGGGTGGACTGGTGCACTAGAGCTATGCTTGAGGGTGCACTGGGCATAATGACTGTGTCCCTTTACTGTATGTATGCCAATGCTTTATTTTAAGTTTTAACTTGAAAATTGCATAAGCCAATTTTTTTTTTTGCTTGTTATATAGTTAGAGATACAGCATGCATTGCTTTTGGGCTTTTTTTGCCCTGTGTCCATTTGTCCTCAGTTCCTGTTCTAAAGACACAAAACAACACAATAAAACACAACACAACACAACAGGAAGTATGAAGAGATCTCTATAAAGTGAGGGGTAATCCCTAAAAAAGAGGTTTCCGTGCTCTATATAGGACTATATATATTGGCTTTAGATATAATTTATGTGTACATGTAGCAACCAGAGTATATTATTTAGGTATAACTAAATCCAGGTAACAGAAAGAAAATGCTCTATGACCTTTGCATGAATTGCTACAATTGTGCACTCTCTAGAAGACTGTCCAGGCAATTCAAACTGCTTGAAGTGTTCTCTCTCATTCTCTAGCTGTAGCAGCTGATCTCAGCCAGAGAAGGAGAGAGCGTGTAGTTTGAACAACCGGGGGGAAACATATGTAGTGTCCAGCCCATCCTTTAAATGACAGGTTGGAGGGGGATCAAGGGGTCATAGGCTTTTGCGGAGAGGCCCTCCCACAGCTGCATGTGTAATAAGAGCAGGAGCAGCATTTGAAGAAGTCACTTGATTGGGTGACGCATCGCATTGGGAGGAGTTGCTGGTATCGCGCTGCAACCCAGAGGTGAGTGGAACGTTATCTTGTGAGGTACCTGCTGGCTGTAAAATAAAATGTGGTATAACCCAAATACCCGCGCAAAGCAGTGTTAATTTTGGCAGCAAATTTCAATTTAGTTTTAGTCTTAGTCTTAGGACTAAAATGGCATTTTGGTTTTAGTCCCATTTTAGTCTTCTGCAAGTGTTTTAGCTTTAGTCGTATTTAGTCGACTAAAACTCCAGTATATTTTAGTCGACTAAAACGCCCTACATTTTAGTCGACTAAAACTCATTTTAGTCATCTATAATCAAATGGGTGTAGTTCAATTGTAATTTGTAATGCATTATTTAAGCATTTCTCTACAATTTCCAAACTCATTATATACTACTGCTGGTCCTGGAGTGAAAAATCTAATATGTTATTATTTATGCTTTGAGCATGCACCAGTGTTAATTTTTGGCAGCAAATTTCGATTTAGTTTTCTTTTGACTAAAATGCCATTTTAGTTTTAGTCGTATTTTAGTCTTAAGACTAAAATGCCATTTTAGTTTTAGTCGTATTTTAGTCACCTGAATTGTGTTAGTCGACGAAAACGTTTTAGTCGGTTTTAGTCGACGAAATTAACACTGGCGCAAAGGAAATAAATTATAATATGTATGAATGGTGAATAAAATGAATAAGTGAAAAACAATATTGATAGTGTAGGAGAATCCTAAATTAGAAGCAGCAATCAACACGTGATCCGTGAAAAGTGAAAAAATAAATAATTAATAGTAATTAAGAGATTGCGCTCAACTAAAATACTAATATGAACACAATACAATATTGTACAGATAGTGCCAAATAAAGTGCACATATAAATAAACACACCAAATCTGTGCAAATAATACCAAATAAATATAAAGTGCAATAATGGGAGATATGGATTAATCGCAAAATGTGCAAAATCACTGCAAAATGTCCAATTCTGTGTAAATATTACCAAATCTGTGCAAATAATGCAAAATGAATATAAAGTGCAATATATGCAAATGTGCAAATATTGCCAAATCTGTGCAAATAATGCCAAATAAATATAAAGTGCAATTATGGAAGATATGGATTTCCAAAATGTGCAAAATCACTGCAAAATGTCCATAGATGGATAAATAGCCAAATAGTCCATAAGTTGACAATGAATATCCAAGTATTGATGAACGAAAACATGCTTGGTAGCAATATACACCTCCACCAAAACACCTAGAGTGTATGAATGCTTACCAGATTCCGTGGACCCCTTCAGTTATAGGGGGTCTATCAAGCGAGTCGATATAATAGACACCAGGCTTCAAAATAGGCATCAACTTCACATACTCCAGAGCGATTCCTCCTCCAATACCATTAGATCTGGGGATAGGCTCCCACACAATACCCAGAAGGAAAGAAGTATCTCGATAGTGAAGTACGTTATAATAATGAAATTTATTAAAGAATAGATGCACTTACAAACATAAACGATGTCAGGGCATTAAGGATAATCGCGGTCTCTGGGCTAGGAACGCCTGAGATGGAACGCGGAAGCCATTCCTAACCCGGACTGTGACTGTTGTGACTGTTATATGGTGGACAGGAAAATCATTTTTTGCAAACATTTTTTTAATGAAATATTATTTTGTTGATTTGATAGGAAATATGCTGAGATAACTTTTTATTTTGGAAGTATTATATTGCACATTACATTGTAAAGCAGGTGTTGCACGGCAGTGTTTATGTATGTTTGTTGATCATTGTTGTACATGGGAATACACTTAGGCCCCGTTCACATAGGGGCGACGCTACTTCGCACCGCGACCTCCGAGGTCGCGGTGCGAGCAGCGCGCCGCGGCCACGGAGCGGCCGCCACGGACTTCATAACATTGAAGTCTATGGCGGTCGTCTCCTGGTCGCCCCAAAGAAGCTTTTTCTAAGTCGGAGCAACTTGTGTCGCTCCTATTAGAACGGGTCCGCAGCTTCCCTATGGGAGGCGACCTACGGCGACCTGTGAGGCGACCAGGTCGCCTCACAGGCCGCCTTAGTGTGAACTGGGACTTAGTGTTAGCAGCAACACACATTGTGATTGCATTTTTACAGTAGGTTGTCCAAAATTGCGGTGGGGTTTTCTTTTTTTATTAACTTGTAATTTGAAAAATTAGGAGTGCTGGTATGTACTATTCACAGGGTATATGGAAATACAAAGGGGGCTTTTTGGAGAAGATAAACTAACACTTTAAGGGCTTATGTGCACTGCAGCTCAAAGAAGCTGCTCCTACAGGGGTTTTGAGCTTTTTTGAGCTCTCATTTTTTCTGCCAGGAAACTCCTCTCCATATTAGCCAATGTGTCCATGTACATTTTGGCTTTTTTAGGAGTTTACAGGCATATGCTTAGGCAGGAAAAACAACCCAACAAACTAGCATTTTTGAAAGGCGCTTTCAAGCAGAAAAGATGCCTAAGTGCCCAAAAATGCATGAAAATGCATGAAAAAGCATGAAAGAGCATAAAAAGCATGAAAGAGCTCAAAGAAGCTTGAAAACACACACAAAAAAAAAATAGGAAAGAAAAGCTGAGGGTAGGGTTTGTAAAAAAAAAAAAAAAAGCGCTTATGCTCAAAGAAGCTCAATAATGTGCGAAAAAGCATGAAAAAGCTCAAAAAAGCTCGAAAACACACAAAAAAATAGAAAAAAGGAGCTAAGCAGAGGGTTTGTGAAAAAAATAAAAAAACGCTTATGTCTACAGAATCTCAATGAAGCGCAATAAAAATGTGCAAAAGAGCCCGAAACAATACAAGCTTCTTCAAGCTGAGATAAAAGTTCAAATGCCTTTAAAAGCAGCTTTTTGTGTGCTGTAGTGTGCTTGAGCCCTTTGAGAGAAGCTCAGAGGGAAGCTTTCAAGCAGAAAAGAGGCCTAAGTGCCCAAAAATGCGGGAAAATGCATAAAAGAGCATGAAATGGCATTTCAAAGAAGCTCGCAAAACACACACACACAAAAAAATAAATTGAAAAAATGAGCCGAGGGGAGGGTTTGTGGAAAAAAATGCTTACATCACAAAAAAAGCTCAAAGGAGCTCAAAGAAGCTCAATAAACATGCAAAAGAGGCCTTTTGCCTTTTGCCTCAGGCATTTGAGCATTTTTTTTCTACAAGCTGAAATAAAAGCTCAAATTCCTGTAAAAGAAGCGTTTTTGAGCTGCAGTGTGCATGAGCCCTTAGGATCAATGCACACAGCAATCAAAACTCTATGTAAGTTAAAGTGTTAATAAACCGAGGACCCGGCATTCACTGTATCTGTTCTCCCACAGTACTCAGGACATGGAAATGCAATTATTTTAGTGAATATAAATAGCTAAATACCTTTTCTCATCAGCAGTATATAGCAGACTTGTGACTTCTATCAGTTCCTAGTAAAGTTTGTAGGAGGACAGTGCTGATTGGCTCTGTGCTGATCACATGCACCCTCCCAAGAAAAAAAGACAAACTCTCTAACAATACACACCAAACTGAGCACGTGCAGCATGACTTCTAATGCTCTGTTCAATCACCAAATATGTTGGAGTCAGTTAAAGAAGAGGAGGATCAGAGAGACAGGATCACACAGCCTCTTTATACACAATGCAGAGGATTGACCCCTTAGGATCCACAGTGAATATAATAAGCATGCTTTACTGCATATACAGACTGATTTTACTGTGGTGGGTTTAGTAACACTTTAAAGGGTATCTCCACTTTCGTGGGGAAAAAAAATAGCAAATAAAGAAAAACAATATAGCGTATACAATTGCAACACAAATCATATTGTAATTGAATGTTATTAAAAATGATCTTTCCTTTTCAATCTGCAGCTGCTATAATTTTCTGAAAATGCAATGCAATATGGCTACCTGGAGCTGTTCTGTACACACAATTGGTGCTTTTCCACTGCATGGTACGGCTCGGTATGGCTCGCTTTGGCGCTTTTCCACTGCATGGTACCGAATGGTATGTGTTTGAACGGTTCGGTACGGTTTGGTACAGCGGCACTTTTCCACTACATCGTAAGGCTCGGTACGGCTCGCTTAAACAGTACCACCTCGGGCGTGCCTATACCATATCCCACAATCCTTTGCATGCAGCCTTGATTGTTTGTCACTACTAGCCACTGATTGGTCAGAGAATCGTTGTAATCCCACCCACTTACTACGTTAGTGGAAAAGCAAACTGAGCCGAGTAGAGCCTATACAGTGCCGAAACGTGCTGACTCGTACCCAGAGATGTATAGTAACCAAGTAGAACTACTTCACTACTGTACTTAAGTACCAAAAGGCGGTATCTGTACTTTCCTGGAGCAGAATTTTTTTTATTTCCACTTTTACTTCACTACATTTTTTCGATGATTTCAATACTTCTATTCCGATATTTTTTTTTTGTGCTGCATAGTTACTCGTTCCATTTTTAAAAATTACCACTGCCAGAACAATAGATTGCAGGTTTCATGAAGTTCAAAAAAATGTGTATAATGTCATGTGTAAATCAGCGCATACGAAAATAAATGCTACTGTATGTATAAATAAAATGGTCTACATATCTGCTGTTAAGGGGAAAGAGAACCTCCCCCAACCAAGGAGAGTCACAAGCATACATAGACCTTTTTTCTGGTAAGAGGCTGATTTTGCTTTTTTCACTGGAAGTTGAGAGCACAGGTTTTGCAGTTTTGTTTCACTGGAAGAGTCTATTTGGATATTATTTTGCACTTACCTTCATCCGCCGGGTAAGGGGGAAATCCACAAGGTGGTGGGAGTCTGCAGCTATTATTTGGAATAGCACCTGTTTGATTCCTGCACCTTTGAAAATATTTTCATCTTGTTTTGTCACATATATATGGTATTATGGCATTATGGCATTATATATATGGACTTTTTATTGACTTTGATTTCATACACTCTTCCTTTATTTCATTATTGGAATATATTGTTGTATATCACATTGGTTTATATATGATTTTGTGCACCAATAAGCTGTGGAGAAAAAAAAAACATGCAGGGAAGAGAAGGAGGGATGCTTTAAAGGGGGAAGGGAGGTACATACTTTATCTGTTTTTGTTTACAAAAAGTTACAGCCAAAAGGAATTGTGATTGTCCTTTAGGTTAATAATTTTAAATAATAAAAAACAATATGATGTTCAAACTTTTGACTTCTTTCTTTAAAAACTACATAACACAGTACTTGTACTTTTACTTTCAGTACTTGAGTAGCACATTTTTTTTAAAAACTACTGGTACTTTTACTTTCAGTACTTGAGTAGCAAAATGTAAAAAAAAACTACTTGCAATACTTAAGTACAAAAAATGTTGAATACTTTAGTACTTCTACTCAAGTCACTTTTTGATCGAGCACTTCCACTTCTACTCAAGTCACTTTTTGATCGAGCACTTGTACTTTTACTCAAGTATGGGTTTTGAGTACTTTATACAAGTGTGCTCGTACCAGACAGTGGAAAAGCAAACCGAGCCGAGCAGGGCCAAGCAGTGCTGAGTGGAGCCAAGCCAGTACTCGCAGTGGAAAAGCGCCAATAGTATACTGACCACACCCCAGAAACATCATTTCCTGCTTGTGTGATTGGCTCACCAATTTTCCCAGAAGTCTGCACTAAGATACAAGTCAGATTTCTGGCATCCCCAGCAACAAAAATTTCATTTTTGGTGAGATATTCCCAATAGAAACACGTCTAAAGGGATGCAGGCCCAGCAGCTTTCCTCATTAGAGCCCTGCAGCTGCCACAGCTGATAGATACTTATGAAACCACTCCCATTAGACCCACTCAGCACAGAGACACAGAGGAACAAACAATGATTTCTTCTGAATAACAAAAGGTAGGAATCTGCAACAAAGGTTGTCAAAATCCTTGCAATGTACAGAGATCACCCAGAGGGGAATGCTTTTTTCTCAACAAAAGTGGAGTTGCGCTTTAAGTAAAATGGTGAGCGATACAAACATTATCTTTATTATTGCCACTTTTTCTTTTTGTTTGAGGGTTTAACTGTGTATCTTAAGTTGTTATTGTTCTGAAAGCGAGCTCAGTCAGGAGTTGAGTTAATTTACCGTTCCTTCATCATTGTCCACTCCGGCCTCTATTAATGTTTTCTTATGCTCCAATGACACTATTCCCCCTAAAGTATATGTTATGTGTAATGGTTGTTACCCTGACACTGATTAGCATCAGTTAGTTAAGTTTAATTATACTGAAGGACAAATTATTGCCAAACAACTCATACATATACAAGAGTCATTAGCTTTTGTAGTGCAGTCATCTCCAGGCCCAGTATTATATTTGTGTACCTTGTACATGTGCTATCAACGAGGCTAATTAACCTTTTGATTTAAAAACAAAAGCATCATTATCACAAACACGGCAAATAATCCTTCACACAACATAAGTTCCGGCAAGCTCAAGTGGAATGAGTTGTGTTTACCTCATTCATTTTTGCTTACATAATTGCCGCGTGTATTAATTGTTTAATTTCAGATGCACTTGTACTCGTGAAGGTTAAGGGATGCACACTGCTTAAATGCGCTCTTATCCATCTGTTCATCGGATAAGAGGCACGCTTTTATTTTTCAGCTCGCAAAGAGCTTTCTGTACAAGTCAATGGCAGTAAATGGTGTGACAGCGTTTACAACTCAATTGTCACTTGTGATGGCCATAGGGCTGCCAGCCCCAAGAGAGCGATCTTGTCTGAAAGGGTACTCAGGAGATTATCACAGTGTAGAAATTGTCATGATTTGTTTTTTTGTAGTCTGGACATCTGTCCAGGGAAGGAGGGTTGGTACAAAACATGTCTAAGCTGGAGGATACAACATTTTGACTTAACTCGAAAATACTAAAAGAATCCAGGCAAATGTGACAGCGCGCTGATGTATGCAAAATAAAAGGTGGAGGTTGGGCTGCTTTCGGAACCGGTTAAGATATATAACCAAAAAGTAGATACAGTGTAATTGAAAGAAAAGCTTGTGAACCTTTTAGTAACTTTAATTTTCATGAATACATTACAAATGCAATCACAATATAGATTAACAGTTTACTTAAAAAAAAAAAAAGAAAAAAAAAGTGAAAACAAAAGAGCAGAGGAGAAGCTGCAAAGGATGCAGAGAGTCCAGAAAGTTGTAGAAAGAGATGGTCAGAAGACAGGCAACATTCACAGCATGAAAGATTTTAAAAGTAAGCTTATATTGGATTGTCAAAAGTAAAAAGTAGTCCTTTGATTCCAATCCAGTGACTTTGCCTTAGCTGAGATATCAGTTTTGCAGGAGTAAAGGAGATCTGGAGTCCCCTCATATACTTTCATTTTATAACATCATCAATTGTAATAACAATACAAACAATAGTTACTTTTGACAACCCAATATAACTTACTTTTAAAATCTTTCATGCTGTGAATGTTGACTGTCTTCTGTCCATCTCTTTCTACAACTTTCTGGACTCTCTGCATCCTTTGCAGCTTCTCCTCTGCTGTTTTGTTTTCACTTTTTAAGGACTACATATACTATAGTACCTTGCTGTTTACAAGACATGATTCCAGTACTGACTCCACCTCCTGAAACTCCTCCTCCCAGCACCTCTGCAGTTCAGAAGGTAGGCTCTGTGAAATGTATGACACAGCATTGCCTACTTGCAGGGCATAGTGAATATGTGTCACAGAATTCAAGGAAGTACATGTGTGGGGATCTCCACAATGTAAGTTTATAAACTTTAGGGTTAATAGCAGTATGCTAGAAACAAATGAAATACAATGTGGAAAAGAACAGAAGATTTTACATTTTGTCCATACACCCAAAATGCCTCCTCCCCCTCTCCTTTTTAAGGTTCGGCACTTCTTTTTTTGGGGGGAAGAGCAGGTACCTGGTTTTGACAGGTACCCGCTCCCAGCTGCGGTCGGATTTCCTCCTCCCCCTGCAGCCTTCTGGAACACATCACTGGTCCCAGAAAGCTGCAGGACCATTCACAAAGAGCAGCGTGACCCACTTATGTGCCATGGGAGCCAGCTGTGAAGCCTCAAGAAGTCACAGCTGGCTTCCCAGAGTAAACATGCCAGCACCTGGACCCAAAAATGACCAAAGAGCCCGCCCGGGTGGGGACAGCGCTGGATCAAGTGTACTATTATTAAAAGTCAGCAGCTACAGTGTTTAAATACTATTATTATGCTTCAATACATTATTTTGTTAAAAAAATCTCAAATAAGCGTATATTGATTGGTTTGCGCAAAAGTTATTGTGTCTAAAAACTATGGGATATTAAAGCAGGACTGTGGGGGACAAATCGGACACCTAACTGTCACTTTTGACACTTTTTTAACCAGTGACACTAATGCAGTGATCAGTGCTTAAAAATATGCACTGTAACTGTACTAATGACACTGGCAGAAAAGGGGTTAACATCAGGGGCGATCAAAGCATTAAATGTGTTCATAGGGAGTGCTTACTAACTGTGGAGGATGTGCTTTGGCTGGGGGAAGGTAAAGATCCATATTCCTGCTTAGTAGAAACACAGGATCAGTACATTCTCCTCTCACAGAACGACGGTCTGCCTTGTTTATGTAGCAATGGAAATTGTGGAACCGCACACAGGTAGATGAAAGCAAAATAGTATCTTTATTCTTCGAAATTCATGAACAGACAGACAGTGTAAGGAACAGACGAGTCCAAGGTTGACGCATTTCACGGCACGAACGGCCGCTTTCCACAATTGCGGTTCCACAATTTCCATTGCACATTTCCGGATGGCGGATCTAACCAGCACCAGGTTGGGCTAATACACCTGAGCGGCTTCCTTTCTCCTGATTATCCTTGTTTATGTAGCACCCACCTAGGTAGGTGCTAGGAAAACCATAAGAGAGGCCCTGTCTGCTTATCAGGGGAACAAATTCGGACAAAGAAAATCTGCTCAGGTGAGACAGAATTTCCTGGTGCGAGTCCGATCCGCCATCCAAAGAACTTCACAGTCAAAAGAAAATGACCGCACTCAGGAACTTAATGAAAGCATTGAAGTCTTTATTCCTCACCACAAGTAAACTGTAGACAGTGCATCACAGGAACATGTAAAGGTTGACGCGTTTCACGATACTAAAGATAGCTTACTCATAACGCAATGAGTTTGGTTATATATAGGTTATATATAGGAATAAAGACTTCGATGCTTTTATTAGGTTCCTGAGTGCGGTCATTTTCTGCTTATCAGGGGGGCCTAATTGTTCAGCTAGGCTGTCATGTGTTCCCAGGTGTGCCCATTGAGCTTGGGGAGTCTCCCCACTGTGTCCAATGAGGGCAGTCATTGGACGGTGGAGGAAACCTGGCCGATAGCACACCAGGGCTTTTATCTACCCCAGAGGGCAGAGTCTGCTGCAGTGCAGCCTGGGAGGGGATATAAGTCTGAGGGGAGCATATGACAGGGTGTCTTTGGCGGGAAGCAGAGTCCCAGGAGGAGGGTGATGGCTGTCTTTCCTCCTTTCAGCATGAGGAAAGGTGACCTTGGCAGTCGGCCTAGAAGACGAAGTTTGAGCTGAGCTGCAGAGAGGGATCCAGTGTGGTGTGGATTGAGTGGAGCTGCTGGGGCAGAAGTTTCCAGGAAAGCAGTTTTGTGAGTACTGTAAACTGCCCAGAGGTCTGCCGAGGATAGGGGACCAATCCAGAAGGTCAGAGGGATTCAGGAGCCAGCTAACCAGGAGGAAGCTTAGAAAGGGGGTGCCAGAGCCTAAGCCCTGAAGAGAAGTGTGTGTGTAAAGAGGGCACCGGTGTGGGCCCTGTAGTGTTAAGCGTCGCAGCAGATGTACAAGTAGCTACCTCACAGGAAAGTGTTCAGGGAGCTTCTACAAGGACTTTGTGCCACAAGAAAGTGACAGGATTCAGTTCAGTGCTAACAGACCGCAAGTCAGCCTTCATTAGCGTCAACCGGCGTTGACCGGCATTCAGCCAGTGTCAAGTCAGCGTCAGCAGGCATATTTCCAGTTGTCCCCCTAATATTGTGCATAGTTGAGCCAGAAGAGTATACCACTAATTCCTTCTCCCATCCAAGTTCTCAATAAACCTAAAAACCCAAAGATACTGGACTGATCCTTGTCTCAGTGCTCACACTTGGAGAATATGCCCAACTGTGCTACTGTTCCTAGCGGTAACCCTGGCGGACCCATATCCAGCAAAATGGCTATGAATCCTGCTACATTTACATAGGCAGACTGTTCTGCCTGTCTCCAGAATGATCTGCAGGTCCTTCGGAACATCGTGTTCGCCGGACCTGCTGACTGGCTCCTGCTGTATCCAATCACAGTGGGAGCAGATCGCTAGAAGCACACACGTGGGCCTCAGACCCGGATATGTCAGATCACATACTAGGTACGTGATCTGGCACAGAGCAGCCGCCTGTTGCAGTATATGTGTGTGGGGCGGGCCGCAAGCAGTTAATTGAGGGGGAGGTGGCTCAATTTAGTATCCTTGCCCTGAGCAATGGAAGAACTCTGTCTCAGTACTGCCTGCAAGGTGTGTCCTCTTCCCTCTGCACTTGTGTGGGTTTGCCCTCGGTGCTCCAGTTTCCTCCTACACTCCAAAGACATGCTGATAGGTTAAGTTGGCTCTTGTCTAAATTGGCCCTAATATGTGATTGTATGCATGTGAGTTAGGAACTTTAGGTTTTAGCTCCTTGAGAGCAGGAACTGATGTGAAAATACAATATGTTAAGTGTTGTGTAAAAATGTCAGTGCTATATAATTACCAGGAATAAATAAAACAGAGCCAAAAACTTCAGAGGGACCAGGATTTACTTGGCAGTTTCAAGTAGAAGCCTGCATCTCAGACCAAAACGTACAAGATGCTGACCATAGATGATGCCTGAACAAAGTTGGTGCCATCCTTCAGTGGTAAAAATAAAATAAAGGCATTGTCAGGAGGAGTACTGTGATAGAAACATAGAAACATAGAATGTGTCGGCAGATAAGAACCATTTGGCCCATCTAGTCTGCCCAATATATCTGAATCCTATGAATAGTCCCTGGCCCTATCTTGTATGAAGGATAGCCTTATGCCTATCCCATGCATGCTTAAACTCCTTCACTGTATTTGCAGCTACCACTTCTGCAGGAAGGTTATTCTATGCATCCACTACTCTCTCAGTAAAGTAATACTTCCTCATATTACTTTTAAACCTTTGCCCCTCTAATTTAAAACTGTGTCCTCTTGTGGTAGTTTTTCTTCTTTTAAATATGCTCTCCTCCTTTACCGAGTTGATTCCCTTTATGTATTTAAATGTTTCTATCATATCCCCTCTGTCTCTTCTTTCTTCCAAGCTATACATGTTAAGGTCCTTTATCCTTTCCTGGTAAGTTTTTTCCTGCAATCCATGTACTAGTTTAGTAGCTCTTCTCTGAACTCTCTCTAGAGTATCTATATCCTTCTGGAGATATGGCCTCCAGTACTGCGCACAATACTCCAAGTGAGGTCTCACCAGTGTTCTGTACAGCGGCATAAGCACTTCTCTCTTTCTACTGCTTATACCTCTCCCTATACATCCAAGCATTCTGCTGGCATTTCGTGCTGCTCTATTACATTGTCTTCCCACCTTTAAGTCTTCTGAAATAATTACTCCTAAATCCCTTTCCTCAGATACTGAGGTCAGGACTGTGTCAAATATTCTATATTCTGCCCTTGGGTTTTTACGCCCCAGGTGCATTATCTTGCACTTATCCACATTAAATTTCAGTTGCCAGAGTTCTGACCATTCTTCTAGTTTTCCTAAATCCTTTTCCATTTGGCGTTTCCCTCCAGGAACATCAACCCTGTTACATATCTTTGTGTCATCAGCAAAAAGACAAACCTTACCATCGAGGCCTTTTGCAATATCACTTATGAAGATATTAAACAAAATTGGTCCCAGTACAGATCCCTGAGGTACCCCACTGGTAACATGACCTTGTTCTGAATGTTCTCCATTGACTACAACCCTCTGTTGTCTGTCACTCAGCCACTGCCTAATCCACTCAACAATATGGGAGTCCATGCTCAATGACTGCAGTTTATTGATAAGTCTTCTATGTGGGACAGTGTCAAAAGCCTTACTAAAATCTAGATATGCAATGTCTACTGCACCTCCACCGTCTATTATTTTAGTCACCCAGTCAAAAAAATCTATAAGATTTGTTTGACATGATCTCCCTGAAGTAAACCCATGTTGTTTTTCATCTTGCAATCCATGGGATTTAAGATGTTCCACAATCCTATCCTTTAATAGGGTTTCCATTAATTTGCCTACTATTGATGTCAGACTCACTGGTCTATAGTTGCTCGATTCCTCCCTACTACCTTTCTTGTGAATGGGCACGACATTTGCCAATTTCCAGTCTTCCGGGACGACTCCTGTTACTAATGATTGGTTAAATAGATCTGTTAATGGTTTTGCCAGCTCACCACTAAGCTCTTTTAATAATCTTGGGTGTATCCCATCAGGACCCTGTGACTTATTTGTCTTCACTTTAGACAGCAATCTTAGAATGTCTTCCTCTGTAAAGACACATGCATCAAATGATTCATTAGTCATCCTTTCAAGTGGAGGTCCTTCTCCTTCTTTTTCTTCTGTAAAAACTGAACAGAAGTATTCATTAAGGCAGTCAGCTAGCCCTTTATTTTCTTCTACATACCTTCCGTCCTTTGTTTTTAATTTAGTTATTCCTTGTTTTAATTTCCTTTTTTCATTTATATATCTGAAGAATGTCTTATCCCCCTTTTTCATAGACTGAGCTAGTTTTTCTTCTGCCTGCGCTTTAGAAGTTCTTATAACTTGCTTGGTCTCTTTCTGCCTAATCTTGTAGATTTCCTTATCTTCATTGCTCTGGGTTTTTTTATAATTACAAAATGCTAGCTTTTTATTTTTAATGATTTGGGCCACTTCTGCTGAGTACCACAGTGGTCTCTTCCTTTTTTTGCTTTTACTGACAAGTCTAATGCAATTTTCTGTTGCCTTCAATAAAGCACCTTTTAAGTAGTCCCATTTCTCCTGGACTCCATGTAATCCGTTCCAGTCTGATAAGGACTCATTTATGACTAATTTCATTTTTGAAAAGTCTGTTTTTCTAAAATCTAAAACTTTTGTTTTTGTGTGGTGTGACTCTTTCACAGTTCTTATATTAAACCACACTGACTGGTGATCACTAGATCCCAAGGTTTCGCCTACAATGACATCATATACCGAATCCCCATTTGTGAATACCAGATCCAAAATGGCCTCCCTCCGGGTTGGCTCCTCAACCACTTGTTGCAGAGACAACCCCAGTAGGGAATTTAGAATATCTGTACTCCTGGTAGAACTTGCTATTTTGGTTTTCCAGTTTATATCTGGAAGATTGAAATCTCCCATAATGATAACTTCTCCTTTCATTGTCATTTTAGCTATTTCTTCAACTAGTAGATCATCTAGTTCTTTAACTTGACCAGGTGGCCTATATATCACACCTACACGAGTTACTGCATGATTAGCAAACTGCAACGTAACCCAAACTGACTCTATGTTGGCCTCACCAACTTGTATTAGGTTAGATTTAATGCTATCTTTCACATACAGGGCCACTCCTCCTCCTTTCTTGCCTACTCTGTCTCTTCTGTATAAAGAGTACCCTGGTATGGTTATGTCCCAGTCATTTCTTTCATTAAACCATGTCTCCGTAACAGCCACTAAATCTACATTCTCAGATTCCATTATTGACCCAAGTTCATTGATTTTTTTACCTAAACTGCGAGCATTTGTAGACAGGACTCTGAGCTTATCATTTCTTAACCTCTGTGCTTCTGACCTGTTCTGGCATTGTTTCGGGGGGCAATTGGACTCTTGTATTTTCACTCTTTTGTGATCTTTGTAAAAGGTAATAAATATGTAAGTGTTACACTTACATACTGTATTATTTAGTATGCATGCACTTAACATGAAAATGTATCTGTTGTTAGGTCACCTTTAAAGCTGAACTCCAGGCATATTAAAAACCACCAATACATGCGGTTATGTGTTTGTTAAAAATCATTAGGTTTATTTTTACTTGGTATTAACCTTTTGCAAGCCCTTGTACAGCAGTCCCCTGGCTACAGCAGCCCCTTTCACTAGCCCTCCAGGCTAACTTCTCTACACCAGTCCTCCAGACTGACTCTCACCAGCCCACCTGGCTGACTCTCAGGAGATCTCAAAGGGAAGGACGAAGGCTTAAGCACACCGCTGTCTTCAGGAAAAACTGGCTACATGTGGCAGTTTCCCCCCTTGTAAGTCCCCAGTAATGCTGACCTACTCACACTGTCCTCTCTTTTGCTCCTGTGCCTCCAGGAAGGGCTTTCTCTGTGTGTTGTGGCAGGATCCTTCCAGCACCGGAGCCCAGGCCCAAGGCAGGACACCCCCACCCCTTCCAGACTAGGGGGTACACCTGAGGGCCACGACCGCCTCCGCAGAACTATACCTCCATCTCCCACCCAACTGCCCCTGCTGGCATGGCCCATGCCTATTTATGATGTCAACTCTGCCCCCTCCTAGCCTCCTCCTGAGGATTGGCAGATGCGCCTGCCCACTAGCTCTAGAACATTCATCAATGTTCCAGAAACAGGGGGAGGCACCAGAGGAAATGTCAAGATGAGTCATCTAGCCCTGACTCACTGAACCCTGACCAAGATTCAACAGCTCAGGCTTAGCCCTGAGCTAACAAATTTTTACCAATACTAAGAAACCCTACACTAACTCTAGCACACACTAGAGGGTGCTACACTTAGCCTTTAACTGTTGTAGAGGCCTCAAGGATAGTTACAATCTCTGGAAGAGCTGTATACTGTGAGTATCAGGAATAGACAGGAATACAAATCCATAGGAATGTAATACAACTATTTTTTAAAATAACAAACATGTTAAACTTACCTGCCCTGTGCAATGGTTTTGTACAGAGCAGCCCCAGTCCTCCTCTTCTCGGGTCCCCAGGATGTGCTCTAGGCTCCTCCCCCCTGCTGAGTTCTCCCATCGCAAACCGCTTACTATGGGGGCATGCATGCAGGCTCGCTCCCGGGACATGCTTTGTGTGTCCATTGACACACACTATGCAGCTTGACCCCACCTCCTGCTTCCTCTTCAATGGCTGTGATTGAAACAGCAGGAGAAGAAACAGGAAAGAGAGAGTGTGGCAATCCTGCTCTCATGCACAAGGCTGGATCGACATCTGGCTCAGTTATGTAAAAGGAAGGCGGGGGAGTTGATGTGTAGCTGCACACATGCATTAAGGTAAAATAAACCTTCTGTCTTTAGATACACTTTAGGTGTTTACACTGGCGTGAAATAAGTTAAAGAACAACAATAAAAACATTTTCTATAGCTTTCTTTGTAAGGCATAATGTAGCAAAGCATACAAATACATAATGCCATACATGTCAAGGTTGTGAATTGTAAAGGGTTAAGCCTTTGGCTGGAGCATATTTGCATTACATTATTGAGCATGGGCTTATTGATAACACAGTATAGTGATTGCTTTTATAATGAAAAAGGAAAGTACAGATGTGCTAGAGAGTTCAATAATCATGTTTTGGGTAAGTTTTTGATTGCTGATTGTTCGGTTCTTTTCTAAACACATCTTTTCACTTATATCAGGTAGAGATGGGCTGAACACTCCCCTGTTCGGTTCGCAGCAGATTTCTCAAACATGGGAAATGTTCTGACCAGAACGGCGGACCCCATTGAGGTCTATGGGAGCCAAACAAGAAAAATCAAAAGTGCCCATTTTGAAGGCTTATATGGAAGTTATTGGCCATAAAAGGGGTATGGAGGTCCGGGTACTGCCCTAAGGGACATGTATCAATGCAAAACATTTTTTTTTTTAAATGATCGTTTTTTTTTTGGTTTTTTTTTCAGGCGCAGTGATTTTAATGATGCTTAAAGTGTAATAAAAAAAAAATATATATATTTTAAATATAGTGCCTGGGTGGTCCCCTTAGTCTGCCTGTAAAGCATCTGTAGCATGCATAGAACATGCTGCAGCAAAAATGACATTTCTAAAGAAAACAAACAAGCCAAATCACATTTAACAAGAGGGCTCCCAGATCCAGCCCCCCTCTATGTGAATGAGTATGGGGTACATAGTACCATTACCCATTCACCAAAAAAAGTGTCAAAAAGTAATACAAACACAGAAACTGTTTTTGACAATTCCTTGTCAAAATAAAAAAAACAGTGCTGGGCAAACAGCCAATGTTCAGCTGGAACTCATGCTTGGGTCGAACTGATGGCCCAACTCTAATCTCAGATTATCAATTGCTTTTTAGGTCCCATTTTAGCTCTAAAAGTTTATACAAAAAAAACAAAAAAGAAATTACCTGCTTTTAATTTACAAATAAGGATATGTGGCAACAGCAACACTGAACTATCTGAATACTAGATATCAAAACATACTCACTAAATATCGTAGGTGAGCTGTCACTTTAGGCTCCGTTCACATGTTAGCGTATGGATCACGGGCAGAACCGCCGCGGTTCCGCCCGCGATCCGGAGATTATTGCAAATCGCGGGACGCCTGTGCGTTGCCCGTTGTTTTGCAATAGGCCCCCAAACGCTGAGCGATGTTGCCGCGATTTCCGCCTGCCGAATCGCGGTAACATCGCGCAAAAAAAATCACGGGACGCAATACGATCCAAAGAAGCTCTTGTACTTTTTTAGTCGTAATGCGTCCCGCGATTTTTTTTGCGCGATGTTACCGCGATTCGGCAGGCGGAAATTGCGGCAACATTGTTCAGCGTTTGGGGGTCTATTGCAAGTCAACGGGCAACGCACAGGCGTCCCGCGATTTGCAATAATCTCCGGATCGCGGGCGGAACCGCGGCGGTTCTGCCCGTGATCCATACGCTAACATGTGAACGGAGCCTTAAGGTGATATGCGTACTAATAAAACAACAATGTATTATTAATAAAATTAGTTCAAACATATAAAGATAATATAGAATAAAAACATAAAAAGATCAATAAAAAATCTTTCGGCAGGTGCCTACAAATGGTGAGCTATTGTTTAGTTAGGATTAGACTGCCCAGGTTGGGAGAGGGTTAATACGGGATCTGATCTGGGTTTTCCCAGGCTTTTTGGGTTCTGCCCTCTACCCTGGCCATTAAATAGTTAGGGGGAAGGCCAGGCTCAAAGGAGGTGCCAGCTGGACCACATGGCAAGCTAGAAGGTCCAGTTCAAGGAGATGATGTAGCCCGGAATAACGCTTGACTACCACTCTAAGGGTGTTCACCTGCAAGGACTTTACCAAGTATGGATCTCTACCTGCAAATTCTCAAATTGTCAAGTTGTCCCCAGAAAAGTAAGGGGGACATTTTTTAATGGAGACAGTAGTTCTGGTGACCTGGGGGCCCCCATGAAATTCTCCAAATTTGCATAGATTTCCTTTCACTTCCTGTTTGGCTATGGGACAGGAAGTGAAATCTCTACAATAGGAAACAGATGGTGAAGAAAAATCTGATAGGGGTTATAACCCTCCCTTACTCTATTTAAAATGAAAAAAAAAAATTAAGCTCTGCTGACATCTTTTATCTAATTGTGTGTGGTTTCCAATATTTCAAGATGAGGGGAGACTTACTGGGGTGAAAGTCAAGGTTGTTCCAACAAGCAGTCAGGGGACCTGGGTTTAAGGAAAGTATTGGCAAATACTATTTAAAATCTTGAATGTGTTGAAAATTAAGGGATGTTCAAGTGTGGACCTCAATAAAAAAAATGCATGGTGCAAAAATTCAAAGGGGTTGTTGAAAATGAGCAACCAATGGTTTGGTGGTAGTGTGTATGCTCCAGTCTGGCAAGCCTAAGAATACTTTTGCATATTAGGCAGTCCTATGCCTCCTCTGTGTTTTGAGGCACTCGGGATTGCACTGATATCCTCTGGGTAAAAATTCTTTACTTTCACTTTATCTTATTTTTGTGTAGAAGTGAGTGGTACACTAGTAGACTCTGAAAGCAGCACAATTCACATTTGTTTGAATATATATTGTTCTTGCATGGTTAAAATATAAAAGTGTGAGCAGGGGTATTATAAAATATTTTGATAGCCTTTAGATATGTCCCAAAAATGCAAGAAACAGAGAATGTAAGGAACAAAACAAGGTATTTGGTAGCTATATTGGTTGGGTTTGCAGGAAAAAAAAATTCTGGGTGCAGCTTTATTTTGTTTCACTATAGCTGCCCTGCTGAACCAGGAAAATTGTGGTTTACCCCATTGGGCAAGGCCTCGTTTAATTGTTTGGAAAAGTTTTACATAGTTAAGTAGGTAAACTTCAGTGAGGTTTGATAGCATTTCTACTGCCAGGTAAATGATAGACCCAGACTTCCAGCTAAAGGGAAAGTTTTGTTGGCAATCTACAGCCTGTGTTAGGGAAGCCTTGAGTGTGAAAATATTATTATTATATTATTATAAAGGATTTATATAACTCCAACAGTTTGCGCAGCGCTTTACAGTGTGGGGGAAGACAATACAGTTACAGTACAATTCAATACAGGAGGAATCAGAGATATGTAGTAGTATTTATTTTAACATAATAAAGGTGTTGCAAGTATTCCAGTATTTTCATCAAATTGGGGAGCATTTTACAGTATGTGGTTATGAAAGAATCAGTGATAATTTATATATAATGCTAATAATATGCACTGTCACTGTACTAATGGCAATGGGGAGGAACGGGTTAACATCTAGGGTGATCAAGGGGATAAATATGTGCCTAACATGTAATTATGTGTATACTGTGTTCTGTGTGCTGCCTTTACTGTGGACCTAGTTGTTTTCATTCCCTGCTTAGCAGGGAATGAAAAACCAACTAGATCCCCTGTCACTTAACACAGCTCTGTGCTGTTTACACTGACAGAGCTGTGTCCTATGAGACTCAGCAGGCACCTGGTGATTGGCATATGCTGTGAAGAATCACAGCACAGCCGGGCAGGTGGGCGCATGCTCTCTACCCGGAAACGCAGAATCACATATATATGTACGTGATTCTGAGCAGAGCGGCGGCCCTGTAGCAGTAAAGCTACTATGGGGTGGTTGCTAAGTGGTTAATGAATTTTAGTGCACACAAACACAACACAATACCTAACTGTTTGGCAAACCATAAAGATGATGTTACATTAAGTAAATAGATACCTAACAACTATGGTACCTAAAAATCTCCAAAGGTGACACTCAAAGCCTCTACAGATTACCAGTTTAGAGTTAAACAGAAGGTCCAGTGCTAGAATTATTGCTCTCGCTCTGACCTTCATGGCAATATCTCACATGTGCGGTGGAATCACCATTTACATATGTTTATGGGACCTACATATGTGTGCGCATTTGCACATGAGTGTGGTGAACAGGGGTGCATTAATTATTTTTTTTTATTTATTATTTACATAGTTACATAGTTAGTCAGGTTGAAAAAAGGCACAAGTCTATCTATCTTAACCAATAAAAAACAAAACACAACCATATAACTACCATACAATCCCATATACACAATCCTATACCCACAGTTGATCCAGAGGAAGGCGAAAAACCCCAGCAAAGCATGATCCAATTTGCTTCAGCCGGGGAAAAAGTTCCTTCCTGATATTCCCGAAAGGCAATTGGATATTCCCTGGATAAACTTTACCTATAAATATTAGTACCTAATTATATTATGTACACCTAGGAAAGAATCCAGGACTTTTTTAAAGCAATCTACTGAGCTGGCCAGAACCACCTCTTGAGGGAGTCTATTCCACATTTTCACAGCTCTTACTGTGAAAAAATCCTTCCCTATTTGGAGACGAAATCTCTTTTCCTCTAGACGCAAAGAGCGCCCCCTTGTCCTCTGTGATGACCTTAAATAACTCAACACCAAGTTCACGATGTGGATCCCTTATTTATACATGTTTATCATATCCCCCCTTAATCTCATCTTCTCAAGAGAGAATAAATTCAGTTCCTCTAATATTTCCTCATAGCTTAGCTCCTCCATGCCTCTTATCAATTTGGTTGCTCTTCTCTGCACTTTCTCCAGTTCTCCAAAATCCTTTTTGAGAACTGGTGACCAAAACTGAACTGCATATTCCAGATGAGGTCTTATTAATGATTTGTACAGGGGCAAACGACTTTGCTTGCTTTGGAAACCGCAGCTTGGCATTGCATGCAATTAATAAGCTTATGATCTACCAGAACACCCAGATCCTTCTCCATTATAGATTCCCCCAGTTGTACACCACCTAGTACCGTATGTATGATGCATACATATTCTTAGCCCCCAATTGCATAACTTTACAATAATTAACATTAACCCTTATTTGTTTCATAGTTGCCCAATGAAACAGTGCATTGAGGCGGGCTTGTAAGTCATTCCACTGCATAGCTTGGTATTATCTGCAAAGACTGAAATGGTACTTTTTTTTAAATTCAAAGTCTTTAAAAAAAAAAAAAGAAAACACGTTTACAGGCAAAATACGTGCTCGTTGGAAAGAACAAGATGAAGCAACCACATATCACAGAAATACAGTAAGTCATACAAAGCAATGGGACAAGGTATAATACAACATCTCATCTGTGGTGGAGAAGGCCTCGGGAGGTGGCATTATTACACAGAAGTCATTGGCAGCGCACCAAACATGCGTGGAATTAAGCGCAGGTACCAGAACACGAGGGCAGCAGTGAAGTGTACACCATGCAAAATGAACAAGTATAGGGACACCTTTGCAGTTCTAGACACACGTCTCTGGGGCCTGCACCCATCTATCCCATATCTTGTACTTGGATGGACAGCCTCGGTGGGTATAGATGAGTTTTTTATAGGGTAAGGCAGTGTTGACTTCCCTGAGCCAGTCATGAAAAGAAGGAGGCGTGGCTCGCATCCATTGTCTTGCGATACACTTCCTGGCAAGAAAGAAAGTTTCATGTAAAAACTGGGTGGTAAATTTATTCATGCTTACATCCGGAAGTATTCCGAGCAGGCATGACTTCGGGGCCAGCATTAGAGTGGAGCCCATGGTGTCATGGAGATAACCACCTGTGTCCAAAAGCCCTGCAATACGGGGCAGCTCCAAAGGAGGGGGTAGAATGTACCCGGTTTCCTCCCACATAAGGGGCATAAGTCTGAGGTATCACTTCAGTATTTGGCCATTATGATGGGCGTCAAGTAGGCTCTGTGGAGTATAAACAGTTGAGTTAAGCTGTCTGACAATTTTGGGGAAACCATTTTGCAGTTGTCAAGTGCATCTTCCCACTCCTCATCGTCCACAGCCCCCCACATCCCCCTCCCACTTAGTTTTAATGGCGTAGGCCAGCACTGTAGAAGCCAGTAGAAGCCTGACTACCTCGATTATAGAGATCGGTGCTATATCCTGCAATGGTTGGGAGAATTGGGAGGAGAATGAAATAGTACTTTTAATCACAGACTCTATATCATTTATAAATATATTAAAATTATTTATTTTAGTTAACAATTTTTTGACAGCATCTCTTTAATTTTTTTTGATCAAATTTATTGCTATCACGAGGAATGAACATCATCCCTTGTGATAGCATGGGCAGTGACAGGTACTCTTTACTGAGGGATCTGGGCTCTATTAGACCCCAGATCTCTCCTCTGCCCTCAAAAGCATCTGCTCAAACTGAGATCACATCACGGTGTTCAGCAATTTTTATCATGCTTGTAAAATATCTAATACACATGTCTGTAGATACTCTGAAACTGTATTAGTAATATCAAATATTTGCATTAGCCAAGATGAGCTAGGAAAGGTTTCATATCATATACAAGCATTAAACAAACTTTTTACTTCACTGACAAGTAGGAGATTCAGTGATGTGCTTCAAGAAGTACAATAAAACAGTATACTATTCCTTTGAATGGTCTAGATTGGAACCAAAGATGGTACAGTACTCTTGGCTTGCTCCACCATCTAGTATCACCAGCTTTCTTAAGTTTAGAGAGTTTTTCATGGACATGACCCCGAGTGCAAAGAATGAATATGCTGGAGTGGCGCATTGTATGACATCACTAATCACCAAATTACATGAGCAAAGCACCACTTGTATACAGAATTAGACAATATTCTTTTGATGTGGACCTGTGCTCCATTATAGCTCCCACTTAGATTTGCAGCACTGTCATATATAGTAAGTAGCCAATAATCTCAACAACACTCATGAGGAACTTTACCAACTGCTTTTTCCAAATATGAAAAAGGCTTTTTCCAGTTGTGCTACTAACATTAAATAAAAGGAAAAGCCTATTCTGCACTATTCACTCTTTGACATATTGAAGAATTATACTGCATTGTTCTTTCATTGAAACAGCATGTGTAATGTCCATTTCCACACTGCATGTAACAAATTCTATAACATCCTGGCTTATTTGTTGTTTCACTATGCTGCTCATGATGGCGATCAAGTGATTGAGTGAAAATTTGCTTAACGATGTTACCAGACCACCACTTTTTCTACTATTGGGTGATGTGCTATTCTTTTACCCCAGCCTCTTTTACTTGCTTGTGGAGATTGTTATATTTGATAAGAAGCAAAAGAAGCTCAAGAAAATTACAATGATTGTGATCAGGAATCAGGATTGTTTAAGTATGAGCAGCTCCATCTTTACCTCTGTAATCAAGGCCAAGTTCGGCAATGTACAGAATGATATCAATTAGCCTCTTCACAATCTCATAGTTTAGATGTACTTTCTCATTTTTCAGGTTAACATTATTAGAGTTTGAATGTCTGTGCTATTTTCTGTGGACAAATGTGCATTTGCTGCTGCCTGATGTTTTGCTCACCCCTCATGTTCCCTAATAAATGCATATAAGTTTATTTTTTGGCTTTTTAAGCAGTAACAAGGGTAAGCAGGTGCTGATAGGAGGATACGTTTAGGTGGTCTAACATCAGTCCTTGCTTTTACATCATGTACTTTGCTGCCTAGCAAAGCAGGGGCAGTGGGAGACAAAGGATCTCAGACATGCAGCGGCTGCCAACCATTTAGTGGCTAGCTGAAATTGCTGTGCACAGTGGCGGTTGATGGGAATGACATGGCAGGGGTTCCTGGTGGTGGAGAGACAAGTATGACAGGTGCAATGATAGATAGAAATACGTTATTAATGGCAGACCCCCACTAGGTACATTTAATGCATTTTTTGGCCATGGTGTAGAACACTTCTTCACAATGTGTCCCTTGTGCCATACTACTTTAGATCCTTCTTTGGCATCTGCAGAAAAGACTCACTGAAGAAGCTGTTGTCACACAAGTGATTAAATGAATAAGTGAGGCAGCCACCCAGCATACAGTAGAAGGTTGGTGTAAACTGTAAATGCCTTTTTGCACCAGATGTCCATTTGGCCTAGAGATTCTGCTATTGTTATTTTGTTTTATCCTACGTGGTCTTTGCCTATATCATCGGCCTCACCTCTTGGTCATATCTCATTTTTGTGCCTGCTTTGCCCCTTGGTTTCAGTTTTGTTTGGTTGCCCCCCCCCCCCCCCGAGCTCACAGTCCTCGGGATAGACATCTCTGCTGTGTGCCCCTGTGATGCTGGGAAGGCTACGCCTTTCCTTTTTTGTTTATAATTTATTTTGGCATTTTGTCGGCAACATCAAAACTCTTGAAGTGGACTGTTTCACGAATCACATTGAGATTATGATGTTCAAGGTTATGAAGTCCTTCATCTTGTATATTGTTGGGATGAACATATCTATTGTATAATATCCATTGAACTAACATTATTTATGTATTAAGGTGTAATCAGTCAAATTGACTCTTCTTTTTCTGGTTTTAATATTTTATCTTGTGATTTGTAATAAAGTATGGACTTTGTAGATATTTTATTCCTTTGTGTGTTGTAACCTCCTTTAAAATCCCTGGGACAGAGGCTCTGAGACCCTTGTGGTAGCTGCCATTGCTTTGTAATCTCTACTAACCTCGCTGTGTTATTAAAATTGGTATGGGGGGGGGGGAGTTACTGTAGTCTTCTTCTAGGGTAACAACACTGCTTCTCCATAGATACAGTAAAGTTAGTGAACATAATACTCTAGGACAGGAAGCATATTACTGGGAGTATCACTGGGTAAAAATAAAGGGGAAAAAAGTATGCAAAAAGAAAATGAATACAGTCATATAATCTAAGGACTAGTAAGCTGTAAAATATATATTTTTTTATTCTTTGGTTTATATACTCTAAATAGTTTATTACCAAGTGCTAGCACGGATATATTTGTATAAATTGTTTTATATATATATATATATATATATATATTTACCTGGGGTGTTGAGAGGTATATAAATCTAGTTTAAATGTAAACAGTTTGGATCAAAAATTGCACTATTATTCCCATAAATGGCCTCAAAGTACCAATCCTAGTTGAAAATTAGCAGGCTATTTAGACAATAATAGTGCAATTTTTGATCCAAACTGTTTACATTTAAACTAGAGTTATATACCTCTCAACACCCCAGGTAAATATATATATATATATGTATATATATATATATATATATATATATATATATATTAGTTTTTTCCCCTTTTCTTTCCCATTTAGGGAGTATGACTGTTGAGTAGGTTTTCTCCCGTGTTGTGCCCTTTAATGGTAAGTTAGGGAGTATAGAATAATACCATAGTTTTCAAAATAAGGGCTTTTTTATTATTAATATTATTGTTTTCAGTAAGATGGCAGCCGTATTGGTTTAAAGTAAAATAGCACCTGAGTAAAACCCTACTTTCCCAGGCTTGCAGGCTATTTAAGGGTGTAATGATTGATGTCCGCGGTATGCGTATCCACCGAGGATGTGTATGTGCATGAAACACTTTGAGAGGGACCTTACGTGCCGACATCACGCCGCCATTTTCAGGACCCAGATTGGTGGGCATCTTAGTGAGTTTGGACATTGTTATATGTATTTGTTTTCCACGTGGATACATTTTATACTGTATCTGCTGGTGGTTTTACTATTAAAATGCTGCACTGTATACACCTTATTTTTGGGCCTCCATGTGGTGAGTTTTTTCTGCTTAGAACCTCGCTCTGGCAACCTGAGGCGGGAATACAGAGGTGGATCCTGTAGGCTTATGGGATAAGCTGTGATACAGGCTAATGTACATTAACTGTCTGGTGAGTGCATAGAGGTGGAGGATTGCTTCACTTCTGGTGACGGAGTAGAGGTGTTTTACGCTTTGGGATACCAACTCACAGTATCTTGAGAAGATTCATTGATGTAGATTTGGAACTTGGATTACTGGACATTTATTGGACATTTATGGAGCACTAGTACTTTAAGATTTTTTTTCTAGTATGTATGAGTGTCTTATATTGGGTATCTACTAGTACACCATATTGAGCACTAGCATTTTATATTTGCTTTTTTTCACACACTATCAGGATTTTTGTATACATTATATTATTTTAATAATTTTTGCCACTTTATAACCCTTTTGATTTGTGCTTGGGTACTTTTTCACCAGAGGCTGCACTTTATTATGGTTTAAAATGCACTTTTGTTTCAGATCTGTGGCTCAAACCGTATTAGAGCTATTGGATCAGCATAGCAACCAAGAAGGAAACATTTTCTGAAGTAAAAGTCAACAATATCCCCCAAAGTATTTGTCTTAGCATAAGGTTTCTGTTAATTGGTTTCCAACTAAGATTGGCTCTAGAGCATATATTTGTACAGGACTGTAGTAGGCATTAGGCTGTAAGCTCCTGTATAGCAAATACTATATATATATATATATATATATATATATATATATATATATATATATATATTAATTCTGACGCTTGTAAGCCTCTGGTATGTCCTGTAACCATAATACAGATTTTTTTCCGTGCTGCAATAAGCTGGCATGAATAAGAATAAACACCTGAAGCTTTCAGGGCACTGTATAAATTTACTTAATTTTTTTCACACAAGGTCAAAGTGACCTCCAAAAACGAAGAAAGCCAGGAACACCACTGCTTAATCATTAGGCTGTCTCTACATGTTACTTGTGGGTAGAAAGTGTATAGGCTTGACAAAAGCAAAGTGAGGGAGAAAAAAACAGTTTCAGGAGTCATGAAACGTAGGTCACAGTGACCCTGCTTTCAATAGAAATTGAGATTATTATAAGGGCTTTCCACACAAAGGATTTATAGCTGTGCTTATGCTTGCATTAGACTATTCTGTTTTTTGTTATTTTTTTTAACTGAGTGTAGATTTTGCCTAGTAAGTGATATTTTTTTCTGCATTTAAATCTTCTATTGTAAAATTGTCAGAATTCACAAAACACTTGCCTGACATTAGCTTTTGCAAACAAAGGTTTTCTTATAGTGTTAGTAAAGTAATTGGCAATCTTTTTTCCATTTATTTCACTTTTGATACCATCATCCACATCTCCTGTGACTACTAACTTACCAATTAAAGTCACATTTAGTCTAGCTGTTGTACAGTGGTCCCATTCTCAATTTCTTCTTCTGTGCTCTGGATGTACAGATCCTTTTTGCACTCCTCTACTTTGCTTTTGGAGCATTAAGCTGACCTATACACTTGCTTGGACTGACTAAAATCACCAACTGAAGTCACCTTAAAGCGGAGTTCCGGCCACACAATCGAAATAATCGATTTTGGGCCATCCGCTTGCTCTTGGTCACCTGAAAAAGAAATGGATAGTTACGATTTTTTTTTGTTTAATTACCTTGTTATTGAAGAAAAATATACTCACCTTTCTTCCACTTCCTCCCTCTGTGGCCGCGGCCCGCACCGTCACTTCCTCTTTGCATTGATTCCTGGGAGCTGAAAGTCATCGCTCCCAGGAATCAATGTGCCTGCACCGGCCCCGCTCGTCACTTCCAGTGCGGCGCCTCATTCCCTGCTACACAGCTTCTGGGCATGCCCAGAAGCAGTGGAGGGATGACGTGCCTGCACCAGAAGTGACGAGCGGGGCCGGTGCAGGCACATTCTGGGAGAGGAGGACACGGAAGAGGACGCAGAAGAGGCTGCCCTGGCTTCAGCTGCCCACATCCGAGATGGCAGCGCTGGAGAAGAAATTTTCAAGGTACGTATTTCTTCTAAAAGGTAAGTGCGACCCGGGACAGTACAGAGGCTATCCATTGTGGAATGTACTAGCCCTGACTGTCCCGGGGGTATTTTTAGCTAAATTTCACCCCCGTGGCCGGAACTCCGCTTTAAAGAGGAATTCCAGCCAAAAATGATAATCTTCCTTAGATTTCTATAATTAATGACATTAACTTTTGTATTGTTCACTTTTAATACATGGCATAAGAGCAAAACCTATTTCATCCAACCATTCAGAAGTCCTCCGCTCTCTGTGCATCTGAATGTGGCTGCTCACTGACACTTCGGTGTGCCGTTGTTGGTCTCTGTGCTGCCCAGCCATTCAGCTCTGCTCTGTCCCTCTGAATCCCGTCTCCTACTTCCCCTCCTTGCGGTGGAGGCATGCCAGAGCTAGAAAAGAACATACTGGCCAGCCTTTGTTTGCTAATGCAGGGGGGATTGCGGTCATGTTATAGGGGAACTTCTACATTAAAAAAAAAAGTAGCTAAACAACTGTTTGGAGTTTTTGGGTATACCCAAATGTTTAGTGGTTGCATATAATTGTTTTGGTCCATTCAAGGCATTTAGAGTTTACAACTACTTTATTCATTCCTCTAACTGCTTCAGTTCCCTGTATGTACAGATCCTCCCTACACTTCTCTACTTTGCTTTCAGGGCCATAAACTGACCAATCCTCCTACTTGGGCTGGCTGATTCTTTGAACTGTTAAAGTGCTCCTAAGGACCACCTACCATAGTTACATAGTAGTTGAGGTTGAATAAAGACAATAGTCCATCCAGTTCAACCTGCGTAGGTGTGTGTGGCCGTAATCATCTCTCATACCCCTGAATGTTGTGATCATTGAGATGTACGTCCAAGAGTCTTTTGAAAGCCACCATACTTCCCGCAGAAACCGCCTCTAGTGGTAGAGAATCTTGTAGCCCTAACAGTAAAGAACCCCCTGCGTTGCCTGAGGTTAAAACGCTTCTCCTCTAAACGCATTGTATCGCATTGTATGCCCTCAATTCCTCATGCAATCCTTTCCAGTTCCTTTCCTAATCCAGTTTAATTTGAAGAGGGTTCAATGTTCTTGCCCTACTCCCAGCCATCATTGTTAGCTGGTCCAACAGAGTTCCTCCTTAAAATGGTGCAGGGGACTATGTGATAGATGCAATGCATGTCATTGTAACTACCCTAAATCAGAAGCTCTATACTTATTTATTAGAATAGACTCTAGTAAGGAAGTATTGTACTTGCCTATTAGAGCGGAGAAGTTGCATAACCTCCTATATCGATGTAAATGGGATCCTCATTAAACACTGCTCATACCTGCTATGGATGGGGAGTCCTCTCCTTAGTGTGATGGGAGGTAACTGCACACCCTTGCATGGACTCAAAAATAAATTATAAAGGTTTCCTCCTGGATTTCTGTTTATTTATGAGAGGCATGAATATTTGCTGCCAGAGTGAATAATAGAGTCCAATTTACTGAACTTTTGGAGAAGCAGATTTCTGTTTTTGCTCACCACAAATTTAGGTTAGCGCACACTCCAGTATCAGTTCCCGGATATTTTGGGTTGTATTACAACCAATTGCCCATGTCAACCAGCATAAAACTGGAAAAGCAGAAGAGGGCAGAAGGACACAACATAAAGAAAACATGAAAAGGGAAATTGAATAGTGATTAAATATAAGTGAGAATATAAAGAATGCACAGCAGATATATAACAAATAGATCATGAGAAAAGGTGAAGTTGGGCTCTAAGTTCTCATCCTTTGCTACAATGTATCTGTACTAGTCACCATGGGAACACAGAACCTGTATGCAGGTAGGATTTGTCAAGGGGCACAGGTCACATTTTCAACATGCTTTACTGAATCATTAAATTCAAACATTCATTTCTTTGTCCATTAAATCAAATAAACAAATTTGCTTCAATGTTATGATGTGGAATGCTTTAAGGTTTATCTCATGAAACAAGTGACTGTAATGTTTTGTCCTTCAGACCATCTAATAGGAATTTAACGGAAGCTGTAGATACTAAAGTCAATGTGAAAAAAATCTATATACAGTATACCTGTATATCTATAGTGTCAATTAGGCATAGCTGCATATAGTTTTGAAATGGGAATCCTTTCAAATTGTAATGTAACTGAACTGCTACAGATTACGTTTAAAGAACTGAAAAACGTCAAACTGTTTTAATAGCTTTTTACCTGTACTTATCACTTTGTTGTCAGTCCTTGGATGCTCTGAGTTCTCCATGTTCGATAGCTGCTGTAAGGTTTTGATACAATTTTTTGTCTGTATTTGTAGCATCACCTTACCCAGGGCCACCTTTAATAAGGATTGGACCCTGGGCAAACATTTTCTTGGGCCCCCCGCCCCTGTAATCACAGTACCCCTTATCACATCACAGCGCCCCATTACATTACAGACATTTTCAAATCACAGTGCCCATTTAGACATCATGGTGCCCCTTATTACAGCGCCCAATTACACTTATCACACTGCTATTTTAGGTTCCGTTGACATATAGGCGCCGCGGGTGGAATTGTCTCGATTCTGCCTGTGATCCCGAATCTCCGCAAATCATGGGACGCCATTGTGATCCTGTCATTTTTAATGGCACTCTGATTGCGGTGCTATTTTGCCGCAATTGTCGCCCAAGGAATCATGGTAAAATCACGCAAACAGAATCGCAGTATGCCTGTTGCCCAAAAGAACTTCTTTTGGGCGCCAGGCGTACCTTGATTCTGTTTGCATAATTTTACTGTGATTCCTCGGGTGACAATCGTGACAAAATCGTGCCGTAATCGGGGTGCCATTAAAAGTGATGGGGTTCACAAGGGTGTCCGGAGATTTGGGATTGCAGGCAGAATGGCAGCAATTACGCCTGTGATTCGGGACACCTAGATGTGAATGGAGCCTTACAGATTACAGAACCCTTAATCACAAAGCCCCTTTATAGATTACAGTGCCCCTTATCAAAGTGCCCCATTGCTCATTACAGTGCCCTTTGCAGTCATTCCTTCCCCCCCCCCTCACATCACTGTCCTTTATTTTCAGCCTCGGTTGTACCCCACCCCCTATCAGCCTGGCTGTGCAGGGGAGTGGACACATAACTGCTAAGTGGCATGACTGCGGTTCAGGATTGTCGCTCGCTCCATCATTTTGCGGTTCAGGATTGTCGCTTGCTCCATCATGTTGCCCAAAAATCAGGAGCCCCATCGGCGCTGCAAATTCAGTGACAGTCCATCCACTGTGCACTCAGGGACAGCCGACATCGGCGTGCTGTGATGAAAAATTCTCAAGCAAAGAAGAGCAGGCCGGGCCATGTGCTCCACTGAAGCTCTGACTCCACCCCTTGCCATGCATGCTGCCTGACATCGGAGGCCTCGGGGTAGGACCGTGTAGTGGAGCCGATGTCAGAGTGGCCGGCAGCCCACGGATGGTGATCAGAGCTCAGCTGGCTAGGACCAGGTAAGTCTTTCTCCTCCCCGGGCTTCCCATATTATGTAGTGACATGACCTGGCTGTGGCTGTATTCATTAGAGAGCACACAGCATGGGCTGATATCTTCCACACACACAGTGCTGTTTCACTGCTTAATAGGCTTATTTTAGGCCTGGTTCACATGTTTGCGGGTTTGAACAGGCACAGCAGCCCATTCATTTGAAAGGCCTTCCATGCCTGCATTTTCTGCAGAAAAAAGGTGCATACAACGTCATTTTAAAATGCAGTGGCCTTGCAATCGCTGCATTTGGACCATGCAATTTCCCTACAGTTCCTACACCGGCAAACATGCTGCGTTTTTGGATGCGTGAGCCACATATTAAAAAAACAGTGCATTTGCATGTGCAGGAACCGCAGGTAAGACGCATGTTGCAAAAGCAGTGAATTAATGATGCATGCACCTTTTTTCTGCAGGAATGCAGGCACTATTTAAATGAATGGGCTGCTGCGCCTGTGCAAATGTGGGCTGCCAATCTGCATACATGTGAACCAGGCCTAAAGCAGTAGTAAAGTCATTTTTAAAACTAAAATCTCTGGTCCCCCTGCAGATTTGTAATAATGCACTAGTATGCACTGCATACCAGCACATTATGACAGACTTACCTGCAAACTGAGCCCTCCATGGCACCCCTTGGTCCTTGGCACATCTCTTCTCCCAGTCTTCTTTCTAAGTTCTTTGCCCGCTTGAATTGACAGGCTGCATTGACGTCACTCCTTCGCATGTGCATGGGGGTGACGTAGCCGCAGCACACAGAGCATTCTCTAAATGTTATGTGAGCTGTGCATGCGCGACTCAAATCCTCAAATCACATTATCGCTGGCAGGCAGGGGGGACATTTTTAACAGAAGAGACCACTAGGGTCTCTTCTGTTATAACCACGTCAGTACCAGGCACTTTTACCCTCTTCCTGCCCAGGCCAATTTTCAGTGCTGTCACACTTTGAATAACAATTTTTATAATTTTGGTCACACAAATAGAGCTTTCTTTCAGTGGTATAAAATCATCGCCTGTTTTTTTTTTTTTTTTTTTATTTCAGTCTAAATAAACAAAAAAGACTGAAAACTTTGAAAAAAATGTGTTTTTATTTGTTTCTAAATTATAATATTTTGCAAATAAATAATCTTTCTTCATAAATTTATGCCAAAATGTATTCTCCTACAATTCTTTTTAAAAAAAATAACCAACGTGTATACTATTTAGTCTATAGGAAAGTTATAGAGCCCACAAACTATGGTATATACCAGGCATCACTAAATGATGGAGCAAGCGACAGTCCTGTCTGAACCGCGGCCGTGCCACTTAGCAGCTACGTGTGTACTCCCCTGCACAGCCAGGCTGATAAGGGCCGTGGTAGGACCGAGGCTGAAAATAAAGGACAGTGATGTGGGGGGGGGGGATAACTGCAAGAGGCATTATAATGAGCGATGGGGCACTTTGATAAGGGGCACTGTAATGTATAAGGGGGCTTTGTGATAAAGGGTTCTGTAATCCGTTCACATCTAGGAGTCCTGCATCACAGGCATAATCACCGCCAGTCTGCCTGCAATCCCAAATTTGCCGGACACCCTTGTGATCCCCATCACTTTAATGGCACCCGATTGCGGCATGATTTTGACATGATTTGACATGACGTGAATCACAGTAAAATCACGCAAACTGAATCATGGTGTACCTGTCACCCAAAAGAAGTACTTTCAGGCAACAGGCATACTGTGATTCTGTTTGCGTGATTTTACCGTGATTCGACGGGCGGCAATCGCAGAAAAATCGCGCCACAATTGGGGTGCCATTAAAAGTGACAGGGATCACAACGGCGTCCCATGATTTGCGGAGGTTCGGGATCGCGGGCAGAATCGAGGTGATTCTACCTGCAAAGCCTAGATATCAACGGAGCCTAAAGTAGCAGTGTGATAAGTGTAATTGGGCACTGTAATAAGGGGCACCATGATGTGTAAATGGGCACTGTGATGCGAAAAATGGCTGTAATGTAATGGGGCGCTGTGATGCGATAAGGGGTACTGTAAATGCAGGGGCAGGGGGCCCAAGAAAATGTTTGCCCAGGGTCCAATCCATATTAAAGACGGCCCTGCATTAATGTGATGGTCACTAGAAAGAATGCTCCTTACACTTGTGATCATTGGGAAGAATTATTCCCTGACAGATAGCTAAAAAGATCAATGGTGTTAGTGGTAACTTATTTGAGAGGCAGACATTTCTCATTGCTCAAGAAACCCTTAGCATCCTCTGGAGGAACCCAAGAATTCCATGGAACCCTGGTTGAGAAAACCTGCTCTACTGTATTCCAAGAGTTTTTAAAGCACAAAAAGAGTTTTTAAAGCATAACCAAGCAAATGCTTTGTTGAATGAGCAGTCAGAACTTCCTGCGATGTCCACTGGAAGCAACTCTATAGCACACCATTCAGCAGCAAAGTCTCTTCCCAAGTTGCTTCACGAAAGCAGTGATCTTCCTTTTCCACCCTTTCAACAAGGCAGCATAAATTCCCTAAGTCAGGCTCAGGCCCCTCCTACGGCAAAATGCATCCCCAGGTAGCAGGATTAGGAAGTCCAGATTTTCAGAACAACCTCCTTGCAGCCCAGGAGGCAAAATACCCTTCTCTAGGGACTCTCACAATATTATCCTTCCCTAGCATGTATCATTGTTAATCAACCTCCAATTGATATGCCAGAGAGCAAAAGTATTCATAGCTGAACAATGTTGTTTTTCTTGTTCTGTCTACTGGGAAACTTCCCAGCTCCAACAGCCTAAGTTAACAATATCTTGAACTTAGGCTCCATTCTCACCCGAGCATACTGAAATCGTGGACAGAATCGTGTGACTCTGCCCGCGATTCCAGAATCTTATTTCCTAATGGCACCCCAAACCAGGTGCGATTTTGCTGCAAATGTCGAGCCCAAATGCTCCTGGCTCTGTGCCAAGATTTGCTAAATTAGTTTCTTTGGAATATTTTTGGAGCAGAGGGAGGCCCATTCAAATGTATGATGTCACTCCAAAAATGCCCCACTACGCTCAGTTGTGAACTGAGCCTAAGGGGAAATCTAATGAATACAGAAGAAAAAAAAACAAACGTTTAGGCTGACTATAGCCAAGCTTCCCACTAAGTTTGGAATAGAAACATTCTAGCTTAGGGCAGGGTCCCTACACATTTTTTTTTTTCATGGTGACAACTTCACATGTTGAAGCATGTCAGGTTCTGTACTACCTAAAGCTACATATCTGAATCAGATCTGCTAAGTTTACAGTTTGTGTTTTGTGAGGTGGCTGACTTATTTAACACAATAAACTCCCTGTATTGCTCAGATCTTACCACAACAGTTGTTGGACCTTTTATTAACTTTACAAGTCTCCATGAAATAATTCCTGATATATTTTTTCAAGAAAGCTCTCACTTTTATTTATTAACTTACTTATTTATAAGTGCACTTGTGTGATGTGGTGGCATTTATTCTGAATGACACCCCAACACACCGTACAAAAGATTATTGTGATCTCTTGAGAGGTAATAATAATTAAACTTACATAATACTTTGCTTGGTTACACTTAACATGCAAAAATATATGTAATTCTAGGTCCACCTAAATATGGGAGATTCAATTAAGTTTAACCACTTGCCGACCAGTCACTGGGACTGTACTGCGGCAAAGTGGCTTGATTCCGTCCAGCGACGTAGACCTACGTTGCTGGACTACTCCTCTTCTGGGTGGCGCTCGCGCGCCGCTGGAAGCTCGCTCCCGCTGTGTTCAGTCACAGCGGGAGTCAGGCCAGGGGAGGAGCAGCGGCAATCGCCGCCGCTCTTCCCCGATCGTCGGGGAATCGAGTCTGGAGATCCGCCCGCTTGTGTAAACAAAGCAGGCAGATCTCCTAAGTGACAAACAGTGACAGATTGCAGGGTTCAGCATAGCTGAACATGCGATCTGTCCCTGTGTCACTCAGTCACCTCCCCCCACACACGTTAGTAAGCCCCAGGCATACATTAACCCCTCCCTCTCCAATAAAATAAACCCCTTCCCTGCCAGTGTAATTTTTAGAGTAACAGTGCATATTTATAGCACTGATTACTATAGAAATGTCACTGGTACCCCCAAAAGTGTCAAAAATGTCAGTCAAGGGTCCGATCTGTCCGCCGCAATGTCGCAGTCCCGCAAAAAAAATTGCAGATCGCCGCTATTACTCGTTAAAAAAAAAAACACCAAAAATGACAGAAATCTTTGCCTTAGTTAGTAAACGCAATAACTTTTGCGCAAACCAATCAAAATACGCTTATCGTGATTTTTTTTTTACCAAACATAGGTAACAGAAAAGAAATTGGCCAAAAATTTAAAAAAATTTTTGATTTTTACATTTTTTTGGGGGGGAATTTCATATAGAAAAATGTGAAAAATATTGTTATTTTTTCAAAATTTATGCTCTTTTTTTGTTTATAGCGCAAAAAGTAAAAATCGCACAGGTGATCAAATACCACCAAAAGAAAGCTCTATTTGTGGGAAAAAAACGTAAATTTCGTTTGGGTATGGCGTCGCACGACCGCGCAATTGTCAGTTAAATTAGCACAGTGCCAAATCACAAAAAGTGGCCTGGACGTAAGACATCAAAATCCTCCGGTGGTAAAGTGGTTAATCAAATACAGAGGCATTTATTGTGGCTATTCTGTAATGCAATAATAAAATATAAAAGTGCAAGGGTTTACATTTTTGAAAACCATAATAATAATTACATTATGGTGAACATTGTAAAGATAACAAATCAAAATATGTTCTTACTAAAAATACACTGTACTTACCCTTTAGAGAGTTTTTAAAAGTAGCAAACTTTTGTACCAAATGCCTACATATTTTTACCTCATGCTGATTAGAAATAATCATTTAAAAAAAACTGTCTCTGAGCCTCCATCTTGGAACTCCATTGCTAAACCAGAGACCATGAGACCCATATTATTTCCATGGCTTTAGTGGTATGATTGTATCTGTCTGCTGGGTTCTTTGTTATGTACTGCTCTACCTTTAGGAGCGGAAGTTACTAAAATGTAAATGGAATTACATTCGGACTGAAGTTTGCATGTCCTGAGCCAAATTAGATTTTTTTTTTTTGCCAGTTTAGATTACCATATGACTTTTTAAAGAAAGGGACCAAAGGCTGTGTCAGAAGCTTCTTCTGCCTTATATTTTCTTCTGAGCAACCTTAGCATGACTGTCAAGACTATCAGGACCACCACCTTCTATCCTAGTAACCCTGTAGTATATTTAAAGAAAAAGTCTCACCCTGTATTTGGCACCATCATCTCATCAACAAAGAATCAGACAGGTCTAACAGGAGATCTACAAACCATTCTGCACAATGTTGCATCATTTGCTACTCAAAGGAGCCTAGTTTGAATTCCTAGTTAGTTTTTCTGGACCTTTGGTTCGGAAATTCCACATTTTGAAAGTTTTCTAATTTTACAAAATTCTGCCAAGCCACACCTGATTAAACTTTTCTAGATTTTGTTCTCTAGCTACATCCTTACAACAAAGGGGTATCATAAAATTCCTGCATAACTTTATTCTGTACTAAGTGGTCCAACTAACAGAAAAAGTCATTACATTAAACAGCTATCTTTACGTTTAATGCTATTGAGTAGTATTTAGCCCCTGTCAGTTATATCACGTTAAACCACTCAAGAATCAATGTTGAAATGCGCAGCAGTCACCTTTCAATAGAGGTCATTCATCTCATACACTGCAACTGTGTTGTAATCAATATGCTTTTTAATTTGTACTTACAGCCTAAGTTTTGTACTGTAGAGACCCTGCCATAAGCTAGAGTGTCCCTAGTACAAATTTGGTGTTTGCAGCTAGGCTGTAGTTGGTCTGAACTGCTTGCTATTGGTATCTGGGTTTATTATGATTTCTGCAAACCCAGGACATTGCTTGCTTCTGTCTACTGCTGGGAATTGTTCTCCTTTGGATAGAGTGAGAAGATGTAATGTTGTGGGCTATAAATATTTATTTCACCCAGGGCAGTCACATTGAGGTTTGTGCCAGTGATGTGAACTGGGAAAAGGGATATATTTTTGGAGAGAACATTTAGAACTGTCCTTCCTTCCTAGGTTTTGTATGGATAGGATGTGAGTGAGATTGATCCTGGTCTTTGCCTTCTGTGCTCTTGCCAGAAGAGAAGGCCCCCTACCTCTCAGACCTGCTGTCTAGGGAGAACACAGTTCCAGGTGTAGTATGGTAAGCAACGGGTTAAGTTGCTGTCTGCAAAATGTTACAATTATGTATATGTCTGGGAGCTGGGTGTGGCTGAAGTTTAGTTGCATGCGTGATGTTCAGTGAATAAAAAAGCAACCTGTACAGCCTGGTCCGTGTTAATACACTACATTTTGGCGACGAGGATGGCTAGCTTTCTGGATTTACCGGCTATCGGACCGTTTGATGTGTCTGGAGACCACACTAGTCTCTCACAGCGCTGGGACAAGTGGAAGAAGGGATTTCAGCTCTATGTTATAGCCACAGGAGTGACTGCACCTGCTCAGAAGAGAGCCATGCTGCTGCATCTAGCTGGACCTCAAGTTCAGGACATTTTTGAAACCCTGGGAGCAACAGGGGAAGATTCAGACTATGAGACAGCCATGAATAGACTGAGTGAGTACTTTGAGCCAAAGAAAAATATTCCCTATGAAAGATATAAGTTTAGACAGGCTGTGCAAGAGCCGGGAGAAACCACAGACAGTTATGTGACTAGGCTGAAATATCTGGCAAAGTCGTGTGATTTTGGGACTGTAACTGAGGAGATAATCAGAGATCAGGTCATAGAGAAATGCACATCTGTGCACCTCAGGAGGAGATTATTGAGAGAACCTAGTCTCATACTTACTAGTCTGCAGGAGATTGCAAGAGCCATTGAACTGTCTGAGCTCCAGGCTCTGCATATTGAAACCAAGGACACTGCATCTGTCAATACAGTCTCCAAACCTACCTATAATAATAGGAATATCTGGAGTAGGAAAGTGAGTTTTCCAAAGAGGACTTTACATGTAACCTGCAGTAAATGTGGCAGAGAGGGACACACAAGTCAGGACTGCACTGTGGTCCAGAATAAAATGTGCTATGCTTGTGAAAAGACAGGTCATTTTGCAGCTGTGTGTAGAAGTACACCCAGAGATAACAAAACCAAAGGAACATCAGCACAAGTAAATGTTATAGCTGAGGATAAAGAGAGTGCTCCTGACTGTGAATTTATATTCTCCCTGTGTTGTCTGCAAGCTGGGACATTAACCATTAAGATTGGAAATACAGATGTGTCAGTGTTGATTGACTCTGGAGCTACATGCAATGTTATGGACTTAGCTTCTTGGCACAGTCTTAATGGCAGAGAAAATCACCTTAAATTGTGTAACACCACTAAACAGATTTATACTTATGGCTCCAGTACACCACTACAACTTAAAGGCAAATTTTATACCTCTGTTCAAACACATGAGACTGGTCCTCCATTGCAGACCGAATTCTATGTTGTAGATGGCACAGGGTCGCCTCTGCTTGGTCGTCAAACCACAATGGCACTAGGGATGTTAAAGATTGGCCGTGATGTAGGCAGCGCAAGAGTGAATATGGTGTCTCCTGCTATTTCTGCATTGACAGAGGAATTTAAAGATTGCTTCTCTGGGTTTGGAAAATTAAAGGATTTTCAGTTGGAGCTTCACATTGATCCACATGTAAAGCCTATTGCACAGCCAGTACACAGACTTCCTTATAGCCTGAGATCACCTGTTGAGCACAAACAAACTGGCAGAGCTGCTAGACCTTGACATTATTGAACCTGTAGAAGGACCCACTCCGTGGGTATCACCGTTAGTTGTTGTACCAAAGGGCACAGATATTCGGATTTGTGTGGATATGAGATGTGCTAACCAAGCTGTGCAGAGAGAGAGACATCCAATTCCCACTATTGAAGATGTTCTACATGCAATGAATGGGGCAAGTGTCTTCAGTAAACTGGATTTGAAATGGGGTTATCATCAGATTGAATTGACCCCAGCATCTAGAGTCATCACTATATTTGCAAGCCATAAAGGTCTTTTTAGATACAAGAGGTTGATGTTTGGCGTATCGTCAGCACCAGAGGCCTATCAACATGCGATTCAGCAGGTGCTACATGGTTGTGAAGGCACGCATAACATTTCTGATGATATAATTGTGTGGGGAACAAACACACAGGAGCACGATGAACGTCTCCGTGCAGTGCTAAATCGCTTGAAGGAGAAAGGGTTAACATTAAATGAGAAGAAGTGCACATTTCAAATGAATAAAATGACTTTTATGGGCCATGTGCTGTCTGACAGGGGCATTGGTCCGGAGGACTGTAAAATTAAAGCTGTGTCTGATGCCAGAAATCCTGAAAACCCTGCAGAAGTACGCAGTTTTCTTGGGCTAGTGAATTACTGTGCCAAGTTTATTCCAGATATGGCGACTGTCAGTGAACCTTTGAGATTGTTGACTCGCAAAGCAGTCCCTTGGAAGAGGGGCCTTTTGGAACAAGGTGCATTTGATGAACTTAAGAGACGGCTGACTTGCGCCACAACTTTGGCTTATTTCAATCCTACTGCACACACCCAAGTTATTGTCGATGCTAGCCCTGTGGGGTTGGGTGCCATCTTGGTTCAGAGACAATGCACAGGCGATTACAGGCCTATTCAGTATGCAAGCAGATCCCTTACTGATGTAGAGAGACGTTATTCTCAGACCGAGAAAGAAGCTTTGGCTGTTGTTTGGGGATGTGAAAGGTTTCACACCTATCTCTACGGCCTTGATTTTGAAATCATCACAGACCACAAGCCTCTGGAAGTGATATATTCCCAACGCTCAAAACCATCCGCCGTAAATTGAAAGATGGGTTCTCAGATTGTTACCGTATCGATTTACAGTGCGGTACAGACCTGGACCGGCTAATGCGGCAGATGCACTTTCCAGATTGCCTCAGTCTTCAGCACCTGTTCATAACCTAGCAGAAGAGTACATTCGTTTTGTGGCTACTAACGCCATGCCTCAGGCATTGACACCGCGGGAGGTTGAAGAATTGTCATCTGTGGATCCGGAAATTGCTCGGTTGAGAAAATGTGTAAGACAAGGGGTTTGGGTGGATTGTGACCCAAGCTATCACAGAATCAAACAAGAGCTGAGTATTGCAGGACAACTAGTTTTACGTGGCAATCATATTGTGATGCCTAAAGACTTACGGAAACGTACATTACATTTAGCCCATGAGGGCCATCAAGGCATTGTACGCACCAAACAAAGATTACGTGAGAAAGTCTGGTGGCCAGGAATTGACAAGGATGTGGAACGTTTGGTTTCTTCATGTCGAGCATGTCAGTTGGTGGGCAGCAAACCTAAACCAGAACCAGTAACTCACACTGTTCTACCTGAGGGACCATGGGAAGATTTAGCCATTGATCTGTGTGACATTCCATCTGGACACCATCTTTTAGTTGTTGTGGACTATTATTCAAGGTGGCAAGAGGTGGTAGTTCTCACTAAAGCTACATCATCAACTGTAATTGAGGGGTTGGAGAGCATTTTTGCGTCTCATGGGTTGCCTAAACGGATTGTGAGTGATAATGGTGCCCAATTTACTTCTCAGGAATTTCAGGATTATCTGAAATCAAATGCTATTGAACATCATCGTACAACTCCATACTGGCCACAGGCTAACGGGGAAGTGGAACGCCAGAATCGAACCTTGCTGAAAGCTTTGCGGATTGCTCATTTAGAGAGAAGAGACTGGAAAAAGGAACTGTGGCGTTTTCTTTTGGCTTATCGCTCAACTCCGCATACTGTCACTGGAGTTAGTCCTGCGGAACTTCTTTGTGGTCACAAATTCAGGACAAAATTGCCAGACATTGGGGGTCCTCCTACGAGTCAGAAACCTTTTCGGCATATTGATGAGGAAAGGAAGATCCGGGCTGAACAGTATGCAAACCACCGCCGCCAGTGTCAACCTAGTGGCCTTCAACAGGGTGATAAGGTGTTGCTTCAAAATGATCGGTTTAACAAACTGGCTCCGTCCTTTGAACCTGAGCCTTATGTTGTAAAGGAGAAAAGAGGTACTCAAGTGGTTTTAGAGGATTTAGATGGACACACAAAAGTGCGTAATTCCTCATTTGTGAAGAAATTTATTGAGTCAGAAGGTCAAGTATCGGAAGACGGCGAACAGGCAAAGAATATGATGATACTGCCAGTGATCCAGACTTCAATCCACAACCATCCACATCGGAATGGCCAAGAGAAAAACGAGCAACTAATCCACCGGCCTACCTTAAGGACTATGTGTATAGTCAGGAGTTTATAGTTTAAATTTCTAGTTGTTCATCCATGCATTTTGTTAATCTTATTAATACGTTGTGCATGTTATGTTTTATTCAAAGAGAGGAGGGAATGTAGTATGGTAAGCAACGGGTTAAGTTGCTGTCTGCAAAATGTTACAATTATGTATATGTCTGGGAGCTGGGTGTGGCTGAAGTTTAGTTGCATGCGTGATGTTCAGTGAATAAAGAAGCAACCTGTACAGCCTGGTCCGTGTTAATACACTACACCAGGATTAAGACCTAACTTAGCCTATAATAAGGTCTAGGAACACAGGATCACGGTTATTATGGGAGGGCAGCTTCAGATGATTCATTCTCAGTTCATTACTGGTCCAAACCTAAATGTCCACAACTACAGATGGCTAATGTCAGCTTAAAGGTTCAAATCGTTTAAAGATACTTTAAAGATCTACTGAGGAAGTCTATGATGCTGTTTTTGGCTATCCTATACCCCCCTTTCCTCTCTCCACTGGACAATGGAGTCTGTAAAATAGTAAGAAGAAGATTGAAGCGGTGGAAGTCTTTTGGTTGTCCATGGAGAGTCTGTAAGTGTTTGGTGCAACTATAGGTGAAATCACCAGTAGAAAGTCTAGGAGGGCCTATAAAATCAAGCAGCTTCTGAATACATTAGTGCTACTGTACATTTTACTACTGCTTAATTTTAACTGAGAAGTCAATTCACATGTATAACCAGATGTAGTGAATGGAGTGCAGTATGTAAATATCACTCTCCTGCATAATATCTAACCTTTCAAAATTACAATTCAGAAGAAGCAGAGTAGTGCAGCAAAGCAGGATATAAAAGTAGTGTATATAGTATATATATATATATATATATATATATATATATATATATATATATATATATATATATGTGTGTGTGTGTGTGTGTGTGTGTGTGTGTGTGTGTGTATATATACATATACATACATATATGTATATATGTATGTACACACATACATATATATATATATATACAGGTCCCTCTCAAAAAATTAGCATATTGTGATAAAGTTCATTATTTTCTGTAATGTACTGATAAACATTAGACTTTCATATATTTTAGTTTCATTACACACAACTGAAGTAGTGCAAGCCTTTTATTGTTTTAATATTGATGATTTTGGCATACAGCTTATGAAAACCCCAAATTCCTATCTCAAAAAATGAACATATTTCATCCAACCAATAAAAGAAAAGTGTTTTTAATACAAAAAAAGTCAACCTTCAAAAAATTATGTTCAGTTATGCACTCAATACTTGGTCGGGAATCCTTTTGCAGAAATGACTGCTTCAATGCGGCGTGGCATGGAGGCAATCAGCCTGTGGCACTGCTGAGGTGTTATGGAGGCCCAGGATGCTTCGATAGCAGCCTTGAGCTCATCCAGAGTGTTGGGTCTTGCGTCTCTCAACTTTCTCTTCACAACATCCCACAGATTCTCTATGGGGTTCAGGTCAAGAGAGTTGGCAGGCCAATTGAGCACAGTAATACCATGGTCAGTAAACCATTTACCAGTGGTTTTGGCACTGTGAGCAGGTGCCAGGTCGTGCTGAAAAATGAAATCTTCATCTCCATAAAGCTTTTCAGCAGATCGAAGCATGAAGTGCTCCAAAATCTCCTAATAGCTAGCTGCATTGACCCTGCCCTTGATAAAACACAGTGGACCAACACCAGCAGCTGACATGGCACCCCAGACCATCACTGACTGTGGGTACTTGACACTGGACTTCAGGCATTTTGGCATTTCCCTCTCCCCAGTCTTCCTCAGGGTCCGGTCACCTCTTCTCGTTGTGCAGCGTTTTCTGCCACACTTTTTCCTTTTCCTTCGCACAGACTTCCCACTGAGGTGCCTTGATACAGCACTCTGGGAACAGCCTATTCGTTCAGAAATTTATTTCTGTGTCTTACCCTCTTGCTTGAGGGTGTCAATGATGGCCTTCTGGACAGCAGTCAGTTCGGCAGTCTTACCCATGATTGCGGTTTTGAGTAATGAACCAGGCTGGGAGTTTTTAAAAGCCTCAGGAATCTTTTGCAGGTGTTTAGAGTTAATTAGTTGATTCAGATGATTAGGTTAATAGCTCGTTTAGAGAACCTTTTCATGATATGCTAATTTTTTGAGATAGGAGTTTTGGGTTTTCATGAGCTGTATGCCAAAATCATCAATATTAAAACAAAAAAAAGGCTTGCACTACTTCAGTTGTGTGTAATGAATCTAAAATATATGAAAGTCTAATGTTTATCAGTACATTACAGAAAATAATGAACTTTATCACAATATGCTAATTTTTTGAGAGGGACCTGTGTGTGTATATATATATATATATATATATATATATATATATATATATATATGTATACCCCTAACCCAAAATCTGCATAGTGGGGTCACTCTGACATGGCAGAGTTCGGTCACCCTGGTATGGCAGGCAGAGTCAGCTAAACTACACTACGGTCACCCTGACATGGAAGAGTTCGATCACCCTGGTATGGCAGAGTCAGCTAAACTACACTACGGTCACCCTGACATGGCAGAGTTCGGTCACCCAGGCATGGCAGAGTTAGGTCACCCTAAAAGTCTCCGGTAACCCTGACACTTAAAAGTATCCCTACAGAAACTAGATAAATGAATCTAACTATAGTGGTATATAGTACCCTAACTACACTACATATCCCTTTCCTCACACTAAAAGAACAGCTCCATACAGCAGGAGAAACACACATGCTTCCACTCTCTTCAAAAGCCTCTGTATTACAGTGCTAGAGGTTAGGCGGGGCTATATTATATACTGGGGGGCTTATTCACTCCTGATTGGCCTCTGGACCCCGTAGTCACTCCAATCACGTTCCTAGCAGACTCCTGCCCCCTTCATTGGCTTTTACTCACGTTTCTGGGCCAACCATAGGCTTTTAAAGCCCACTTCCTGACCCATTGCATTTTGGGCGGTTCTGGTGACCGAATTCCAAACTTTTACCGCAAAAAGTTCGGAATTCGGCCGAATTTCGAACACCCAATGTTCGGGTCGAACCGATGGTCGACCCGAATCGTTCGATCATCCCTACTAATTGGACCCTCCATTCTCCTTTATGGGCAGTAGGATATAAATTGACTCTATTTACACCCGCTACCTCCAGTCTGATCCGTCAAAAAAAAAAAAAAAAAAAAAAAGGATCTGTTCCTCTCTATCTGGCTGGAAAGGATCAGTAGGCAGTCAGGTTTAAATGGACAGCTGGTCTGTTTACATCCAACTGCTCATAGGGAAGAGCAGGCTGTGTCTGTGTCCGCTCTACATTGTCAGAGCAGACAGGGACTGGCCGTCTGATGCTCCGCTCAGCAGGGGATCAAAGGACAGATCCCCTGCTGGGCAAACTGGATTCCGCCCCGTGTAAAGGAGACTTATAAGAGTATTTTCTTCTCTTCCTGTTGTGACTGCAGGACAAGAAATGAAGAGGCATCTCGAAAGTGGAATACAAAAAGGAAAAAAAAATTATAGGTTTCAATCATTCTTTTCTATTAAAAAAAACCTTAAAAAGAACAAGATACATTTTAAAACTGATCTTCAGACAAACTGCTAAATACACAAGAAAAATGTATACACTATATTACCAAAAGTATTGGGACACCTGCCTTTACACGCTCATGAACTTGAATGGCATCCCAGTCTCAGTCCGTAGGGTTTAATATTGAGTAGGCCCACCCTTTGCAGCTAAAAATCAACCCCACACCATTATCCGCACTCCATCAAAAGATTTGGACCAGTGCACAAAACAAGGTCCATAAGGACATGGATGAGTGAATTTGGGGTGGAGGAACTTGACTGGCCTGCACAGAGTCCTGACATGAACCTGATAGAACACCTTTGGGATAAATTAGAGCAGAGACTGCGAGCTAGGCCTTCTCATACAACATCAGTGCCTGACCTCACAAATGCGCTTCTGGAAGAATGGTCAAACATTCCCATAGACACACTCCTAAACCTTGTGGACAGCCTTCCCAGAAGAGTTGAAGCTGTAATAGCTGCAAAGGGTGGGCCAACTCAATATTGAACCCTACGGACTAAGACTGGGATGCGATTAAACTTCATGCAGGTAAAGTAAAGGCAGGTGTCCCAATACTTTTGGTAATATAGTGTATATTGTACATACTATATATGACAGCTGTTTTACCTGGCAAAGGATTTATATTTCTGTTTATCCAGTCCTGAGAATTACACAGCTTATACCACAGCACAGCAAGAGAGATGACACCACATTCTCTGTTAAGGAATACAGTGGTATCATTTCCCCAGCTCTGGCCTACTGACTGTACAGTGAAGGAGTAGCAGAGGAACAATGAGGTAATCTTTTGGCTCACTCTGTTTTCTCTTCTATCAGCATGCTCCTTGTCAGAATATCTGCATTTAGCACTCTTGATTGGCTCCAAGTGTTGCCCCATCCTTTTCCCAGCCTGAGTGCTGCTGTACAGGGGATTGCAGGAAGCTGATACCAAGTTGAATTCAAGCACTTTCACTACTTGCACTAAAAATAATTTTATTGTTCTCTTGAATACAGAGCTGCAATAACGAGTACCTTTTATATCTGAGTTCCGCTTTAATGCATACTGATGATCATTTAAATCAAGCTACTCTCCTTAACTGTACGGTATATCTAAGCAAACATTGAAACAATGGTATTGTCCTATTAAATATAAAAACCTGGCCAAATGTGTAAACAATCATTGGGTCCTTCTCTCAGAAGAAAGACCGGTTTTTTAATCACCCATCATGTGTGCCATCCCTGCCTTCACCCAGTCCCCTCTGGGTGTAAGTGTACCTACGTTCTAAGGATATTGAACATCGCCTGTAGTGTGTAAGAAAATAAAGTTTTATTTGGGAAACATTTAGAATCAGCTTACTGTGCCTTTTTTTTCAGTGCATGGTTCAGAGACTGAAATAAAAGCTCTGCTAGAACTGTCAAGAGTGTAAGATAGCACAAGGATCAAAAGAGATGGGAAATGGCTAGAGAGTATGACAGCAGAAAATGTCAGCAACAGATATACAGCGATAGATTGATAAGCGTGTGTAGGAAACAGCCAGATGATAAGGGCGGCAAGGCGTGTTTATATGTCACTGCTAAGAAAAACTATAGAAACAGGATTCTGAGGCTAAACTGGAAATGCTGTATGATGATTGGTATGGAAGGTAATCTACACCAGGAAACAAAGCAACTAGGTTTCATACACAGGGCCAGGACAAGGGGTGGCCAGAAGGGGTGGCTGCCCTGGGCACTCTGGTATCATGTGAGGTGTGGGGGGCACCACAGGGAGATTGGGGTAGGGGATTTGTGTTAGAAGGAGGAATTTGGGGGGCTGCAGGGGATAAGTATTGTTCTAGGAGGGGAGATTTGGGAAGTGGGTGCTAAAACTGGTGATTTAGGGGGATTTCTGTTGGGAGGAGGACGATTTAAGCAAGGTTTGGGCATTTGAGGGGAAGTTGTGCTGGAAAGCAGGGGATGATTTAAAGTGATGGGGAGAAGATGTGTACTAGGAGGGGAAATTTTAGGAGAAGAGGATTTGTGCTAGAAGAAGGGGTGACATTTTTTGGGGGGAGGGGGCATTTGAGCTGGGGCCAATTGGGAAATGGGGGGGGGCAAAGATTTGTGCTGATATGAGGGATTTCAACAGGGGGGAAGATCTTGCAGGGAGGGGGCACAGTTTGGCATGTTCGCCCTGGGCTCCAGATTACCTTGTTCTGGCACTGCTCATACATACAGTAATTATGGAGCTGCTAAAGGCTTAAAGTATGGACAATCTAGCTTTAGATCAGCTTTTCGCAACCCTTTTACTCATGATACATTAATGTGATGATCAATGGGAAGAATGCTCTTGTGATCGTGGGAAGAATTACCCCCTTACAGATAGCTAAAAAGATCAATGGTGTCAGTGGGAACTTATCTGAGAGGCAGAAATTGCTGATTGCTCAAGGAACCCCTAGTAACCTCTGTAGGAACCCTAAGGTTCCATGGAACCCTGGTTGAGAAACCCTGCTTTAGAATGTGAGTTTAGAAGACTAATCATTTTCCAATTTTGAGCCCAGTCCTGGCCTTAGCAAGAATAAATATGGCTACCTGGATTGGTAGTTGGGAATAGTGGCCATAGCCGCAGTTGGGAATCTGTGACCTTTTACAACTCTTTAGTATTGCTCACATAAAGCAGAATGCTCTGGGTGAAAAGGTGCTCCAGCAAGACCATCCACATAAAGGAGCTACAGATTATAGGTACAAAGTACAGGTACTATTAGAAATTGCAGGAATGATCTCTTATATATCATAAGAAACATGTATATTTAGAAAAAAAATCTTCATAGAAAATTACTGTGGAAAGCACGAAGTGAATATGTGTAAGTTTCAAGTCTATGCAGTTAAATATGGTTAGAAATATACACAATGAGGAAATAGGTAGATAGTGAGTATAAATAATTTGCTAATACAATAGAAAAATAGTTTTTTCCACTCCTCCTAGGCAGCCCCAAACTCCAAAGCTAGAATTCATTTTGAGAAGTATAACATATGTCCAGATATTCCAACAGTTCAGCCACCTGTTTGGGTATGGCACAATATGAAATCATAATTTTATTATATAAAACATTTATTGAATTATCCTTAAGTGACATACAGCAAACTCATTGAAGAGACATGGGATACAGAGAAGGCAAAAAATTGTGTTATACATGGGGAAAAATCTCCCGACATATAAAAACCCTTAATAAACATGTAAAACCTTGTAATTGGAGTGATTGCATAAGCAAAAACTGAGAGCATAAAGTCCCATGAGGATTTCTTGTCAACTAGGCTGACCAATGGTACTGAAATCATGGGTTAGTGTAGCACCAGTATTGCAAAAGACAAGATAGGGGAAACATGGATGGGGGTGGGAAGAGGGCTAGAGGAGAGAGTGCGGGCAGGTGAGGGGAAGACATACAGGACAAAACCACGGGAAGAGGGAAGGAGGGCTACAGGAGATCCCTTAAGGCCCAACTGACAGCTATGCTGAGCTTGCACTGTGTGGTCAGTAACAGCGAGATAAGGGTGCAATGTGGGTGTAGGTGATCATTATAGTCCCGCCATGGGCTCCGATCTTTGAAAACGTTAGCATGAGTTTCAGCCAGTATAGTTAGCTTTTTGTGTATCGTTGTCCCCTTAAATCATAATTATAATATTTATTAAGGTCATTTTCCCACACATCCACTGTGTCTGTTCATGTGATCTAATCTGTATTGTCATATGATATGTAAGGGACATGTATATTTGTCCCCTAGCCTGTCACCAACAGCTCTACTGGTGGAGTTCCACCTGTGTGCAATGATTTATTTGGAGAGAACAAGAGAGAAGAGTTTCTGCAAGAGTGGAGTGCAGTAAGTGGTGGCAATCCATAATTTGTTCCAGGGCCCCTCTAGAAAAAGCTACACCATTGGAGTCTAGCGGCTGAATCTAGATTACACACATAGCTGAATGAGTCTAAGGAGTATTTTCTCCCTTCCCTCCCCTTCTGCCCCTAATCTCTACAACCCTATAGGACCTTCAGTTAAAATAGCTGTTCTCAACCAGAGTTCCTGCAGAGGTTCCTAAGTCTTTGATCTGTGGCTGAATACCTTCCCATTAGATGGTCTCTCCATGATTCCAGGGCCAATGTCACTTGGCAGAGCCATTTTCTTGACTTGAATCATATTTTTAGCTGTCTGTTAGTGTGGCATTCCTCCCACTGGCCACCATTGTAAAGGGCATTTTCTCAATAATACTGAATGAGTTGGTTTCAGGGGTTCCCTTAAACCTGAGAAGTATTTCAAGGGTTTACCTGGAAATAGAAGGTTGAAAAAGGTTAAATTAGACAGACAGCCTCAAAAAAAAAATATTACTACTGTACTCTCTTAAACAAAAAAAAAAGAAAAATCTGCATTAATTGGTATGGGTGACATCTCTAGTATTTATTTTTTATTAATATAATAAACTATTTAACACAAATAAAAATAAAGTAGACTTTTAATATAAAGACATCTATAGTTATATTTTTATATAGTTGTATTACATATTTTTGTTACATCTAAAAATTTGGCTTAAAAGAGGGGCTATTGCAGAGGAAGGGAGACTTTGGGTAAAAAATAGAGACCGTTTTTTCAACTGATGGAAGGTTAGGAGCTATGGTTTAACATCGTATTGCCTATATGTATGATAGTAAATACACCTGAAGCTCTTCAGAGTTCTTTTTTGGCTAGAAGGAGAATCCACAAAGCTGTATTATCATGATTCCATGAACAATTACTTCTCATGTAGGTGGCCCAATCTTTCAATCACAGTTGGCTTGTGTCTGGTCAGCACCTCTAAAGTGGGTTAGAGAAGTAAGCAACTGTGTATCATCTGCTGTAACAGATGTCGCTGCCATAGACTTAACCAGTCATTTATACTGCAGTGTGACTGGTCAAACCTCCTTGCTGGGTGCAGTCACGTTTCATTGATAGATGATTCATCTTATTTCAGCGTGTCTCCAGGCTATCGAATGTAGAGATCTGTTCTTCAGCATAAAAAGGAAAAGCTCTTCTCGGTGTATTTACAGGCAAAGAGAAGCTTTAGGAATTGCCTGAGCATTCAGTTTCCAGATTCAACTTTCACTAAGTGTTAGGCAATGACCCTGGCATTTGACCTCTTGGGAGACGTGATGTTACAGGTCATGGTGTACAAGAGACAGTCTAAGAATAATGCAGACAACATAGATAGAATTTTCTCTGCTGGTAAATTCTTGCTGAAATGAATATGGAAGATTTATCAGTGTCTGGGGAACCATAAAGAAGAACTCTAGACTGTGATTTCTAATTGCAGTGCTGTTAAGCTCTCTAAATATATATAATAACTTGGTTTCAGTTTCTGAAGCTGGCAGGGCTGCTAATATTCAGTATATGTAATCTGCTACACCAGGCACCTAGTATAATTTCATGTCTGTTCCTACTCTGTTTTATGGTCATTGGGAGTCAGCAGGGGCTTTGCTGCTTTTGCAGTTTTTTGTTGCTGGTTCAGGCCTGATCAGAAATGACAAGTCATGGAAAAGTGACCACAAATGGAGGCATTGACAATAGGAAGATCTTCAACCATTCTGTAAGCTTGTACAGTAAACAATCAGAGCCCAAGTCTCCAAGAACTAGTCGAAATCTACTCTTGCAATGGAGACATGTGCACTGAAAGTGTTAAATTCTCATTAAAGCTAAACTCCAGCCTTTCATACACTTTACATAGTTCGTTTGGGCCAAGCTTGCCCAAAAAACTATGTTCCTCACTAACATGTAAGGGTACTGGATGTGCGGTATAAACTGTACGTAGCTGAGGCTACATACAGCATACCACACTATGGGCCTGATTCATAGTACGGCGAATTGGCGTTTCGGCGTGATTTTGCGAAGCGGCGATTATTTAAGTCTGAAATTGGCATTCAAAGAACGGCGGGCGGAAAATAGCGCCTAGTGTGAGATTCATTAAGATGCAATATGGTCAGAGCGCGACTTAAAACCACGCCAGCTAAAAGCTCGACTAAAGTTTAGCCAAATTTTCCCCTGTACCCCCAAAAATCCCAAATCACTGTGGAAGGTGTGGAAGTCAATTTGGAGATGACTTGCGTTTAAAAAATCTCAAAAACTGACTTAGAAAGAGAGATATCTGCGAAAGTGTGGAAAGGTTAAACAGCTCCTCCAGCCGCGAGCTGCGAACTCGCGAATGTGCGCATGCGCAACGTCAAATTGGCTCAAAAAATTTCGCCAGCGCGATTTTGGGTCAATTTTTTTTTGAATACCGCTTGCAAATCCGCTGTCTCGCCCATAGAAAATGGCAAAAACCGGCGGAATTGGAAAAACATGCACACTTCCAACAAGGGATCCTTTAGTAAACACCATCACATTCCATACACCTTTCCTGCTAACTCCGAAATCATAGCAGTCAAATCTACAGTGTTTATATAGAACCTCCACATTCTCTGAAAAAACCCACAAAATATTACATTGGGGAATTGGTCGTCAGATAGAAAAAAAATAGATGTAAAACATATTTCAAAGAAAGATTATTAGCATTTCACACATATCAAGGAAATGTCACAATTTTGACAATATTTTATGTGTTTCCAAAGAATGTTTTTAGAAATATATTGCAAATACTACCTTTTCTTCCATATGGGTATGGCCAAGTGTTACCATTTTACTACACATTTAACTGAAGGTATATATATATATATCCCTTATACTTGGCTAATTAGCAAAGTATGCCCAACAAACAAATAGAGCTTTAGCTCACAATATTGCTACATATTGACTTTATGGGGCATCTTTTGTATTTTGTTCATGTCTTTGGATTAAAAGTTTGCTGATACACATGCCTTTTTCAAACATGAACAAAATTAATGATGTCAACATTTGGAGGATTGGAGATATCCAAGTGTTGCCCATACAGAGGGCACCTTCCGGATTCGAACTTACAAACCTACAGCAGGAAGGCAGACTCCCTAATCATTGTGCTATTTCTCAGTGAGCGTTGGGTGTTTTCCTCATGCCGTCAAAATGCTCACATGGGAACAGGGGCCATTGAACTGAATAGGATTGGATTTTTTGCCTGTTTTGGGAGCTGATCCTTGAGCTGGACAAATCCCCCTCAAACGCCCCCAAACGGGCTACGTTCACATGTACGTGTTTGTGGTCTGTTTTTGGGGCTTT
>NC_138769.1:76712634-76725134 GCF_965119305.1 Pelophylax lessonae | reverse complement strand
CCAATATGCAGTCAGAGGCAGCGAGCCATTTGAGCAGCTGAAAATTGTGGATCGTAAGTAGAAAATAAAAATGTTAGAAATTTCTAATCTCTAATCACATTTTACAGAGCCCCCTTTACATCGGAGTCTCCAGACTTACTACACTGTAAGAGGGAAGTGTGAAGACTCTGATATAAGGAGAGTTTGGGAACCATTATTTGAGGGGGGAAGCTGGGGACTCTGGTGTAAAAGGGAACTCTGTGTTCCCCAAAGCTCCCCCATACATCTGAGCTTACAGAGACCCTCTTACACTTCCCTTCCTCAGTCCACCACAGTCAAGGGCACAACAAGTCCCACTGCAGAAGGCTACCTGCTTGGACTTGTAATCCTCTCTGTAGGGGAATGAGGAAATACTGCCTGCTATGCTAAGACTTGTAGTGCCCTCTGTTAGGGACTAAGGATTCCTCAGTCCTCAACATTCTAGGGCACTATAAGTCTCAGCATAGTGGGCTGTCATACCTCAGTCCCTCACAGCTCGGGTCAAAAACAACACAGTTAAACATCTAAAGGACAACTCCAAACAAAACTACCAATAATGGACAGAGTCCATATGCTCTATAATGTCAAAGACCCGCTACCACTCACCTTCCACCTCTGGTGCTGTCATTGTGTAGGGCAAAGGGCTCCATCTACACCATGTTTGGCTTTCATGTCAGATAGGCAGGACTTGCTCAGCTCCACTCTCTTCCTTGGCAATTGACTCTGGCGTCATTGTGGATCTTTCCTCCTCTAGAAAACCCCCAGGGGCCCTCTCCTTGTCCCCCAGCCACCCAGGGCCTTCTTCTCCTCCTCCTCCACCAACCATTTTCAGACTCTTCCAACTTCCCTGGGGCTACTCAACCACTTTGCATAGTGGACACAACAAATCTATGACCAGCCTGCAAAATATCAAGTCTGGGCCTGGTTACCTGTATGTTCCGGGTCCAGGGCGGAGCTCTCCTCCCAGAGCAACAACTGATGATAGCAGAGTGAGTTGACCGGCCAGTCACTTCCTACTGGTGCAGGTACACACCTACCGATTCCTCCACATCTTAGGATAACATGATCAGACGGCCAATCCCCAGGCAGAGAAGGAGGAGTAAGTGTCAGCGGACAACAGACACCTGGCAGACGCAGTGAAGGGACTGCAGCACACTGCTGCAACTTTTTGATCCGAGGATTGAAAGCAATCTTTTACTTGGGAGATTTCCCTGACTGCGCCCTTCGAAATGTTGGTGCTCCGCCACTGGCCGCAAGGCCCCTGTAGGTGCGAGGCCTTAGGCGCCCGCTTAATTTGCATGGTGCCCTCCTGTTTTAAAACATGGTCAATGCATCTCATTGGTGTAAGTGCACTTCTATGTTCTGAATTGTAGGGGCATTGAGTATGGTGCTAGCATGATGAGAGGTTACTGCCTATTTGTGTCCATAAATAATATATAATGTTTTTCTTTTATTTTAGAAACCAGTGATCAGGATGTTGCGGCTCAGCCTTCTCAGGCCCCCTGTAAGTAATGTGGATGTGCTGGTGTGTTGTGTATTAGGTCGAACTTGGAGGAATGATTGTTTGTTTTGTTTTCTTTTGTGGTTGATGTAACTTCAGCAAGAGAGGAGCCTCAGGCAGGGCCGAGTCGCCTGGATCCGGGCCAGGAACAAACTGTTGGCCAAGAAGAGGCCAATTGGTCCGACTCGGATGAGGACCTGGGCTCTCCTCAAAGGGGAAGTAAGTATTCTACATGTGTTTGTGTGTTCAATGTGTCCTGGTAAATATAAGGGCTGTAATATATATATTTTGACATTGGGGTTTTGTAGCAGCTGACATTGAGGATGTTTGTTGTGGAGGACTGGGGAAGAGGGGCCACTGCTTACCCAGTCCACTGTAACTACTACCTTCAATGTTTCCAGACTACTTTCTGTGTGCCTTTATCAAATAGCTTTTGTTCAAGGATTGTATTTGTGTCTTTGTGTTTCTAGGAGATACAACGCCATCCCCCCATGAAGGGACACCATCCCCCCATGTAGGGTCTCCCCCATCCTCCCCCACTCCAGGCTCCCCTGAACTAGTCTGTAAGTACCTAAAATTAGATTCTCACATGAATTGTGTGTGCTAGGATGATGTGTATCTAGGATAATCTAAGTTGGAGTCAAAGCAAGTGTAGTTTTGCTATATGTGACAGGAAGGTTGGTCATGAAACACTCTTGCTTAACCTTCATGTTTGAAAGGTGGTTTTGGGGAGCTTTACAGGACATGTTATCTTTTGTAAGTTATCTCAAGCCACCCTATTCTAAATTGGTGTTAGTTTCTCTACATTGGAAATGGTGTGCTTTGTACTTGTAAATTTTTAGGGGACATTGTAATTTAATCATGTCCTGATTTAGTCAACACTGAAAATGTGTGTTTGTCAATCTTTCATAAATACTCTTCCTCGGTAATGTACCACATTCCAGTTCACAATTTGTGTTCTTTTTGTGCAGTTTCTCCAGAGCCAGCCACGCCATCCACTTCAGGGGCCCCAAAAAAACCTGATGATGGTAAGTTGTGTGCTTTTCCAGTAATGTGTCTACTTAGTAAGTGGAGAAATGCTAACTGTGTATGTCCCCGCTCAGGCTTCAAGTTGTTCTAAAGGCAGCGGGTTCTTTATGTGAATGCATTCTATGCATTAGTATTCCAAGTGATAGGTGTGCATATTCCCCCTAAGACTTACTGGGACCATTTTTTACGGTCCAAATTTTTGCACTAATACTTGTCTGGAACAGACTCCCCCTCCTCCTTAACTGAGGTGACAGCATGCCAATATTGCCTCCTGATGCTGTCACTCCTAATCATTGAGACCATTGGAAGGGAGGGGGGCAAGGCTGGCTCACAGCCTAGTGCCTGAACAGGCACAGGGTGCTTGGCTTCATCTCATGTGCCTCCATAGCAAGCTGCCTGCTGTGGGGTCAAACAACAGGAGGGAGGTGCCTAGAGGTGTGTACAGGGGCCATGTAAAAAGGAGGATTGTTATTTCTCTTGTCCCCAAAAACCTAGAGAGTGTAAGTCTAACCTGATTAGTTTTCCGCAGCCCTCCCAAAATGATATGTTTCCAACACTTAGAACAGGCAGGGCTGAGGCACCAAAAACATCAGAAAAACACAATCAGCACAAAAGCAGGGAGTACGTATCCTTAACGCTACAAGCTTCACCCAGAAGAATGACGCTTGCACTGTACAAATCTGCATCACCACCATATCAATGTCTAAATAAAACTTTCAGGGAAATGTGGAGGGGTAATGAGTGGGTGTTAGAGCGTTTTCATGACTGCGTAACCTACAGTTAGCGTGAGTCCATTTGTTGATAAACTTTTTCTTCTCTCTTAACACAGCTGGGATGGCGGAAAGGAGATCAGGGGAGCAGACACATCTGCTCCGTCCAGAACTGGCCCTCAAAATTCCTAAGGGTGAGTCTCTACTATGTGTCAGGTTCAATCTATAGACAGTAAGAGGGAGAGAGAACGCTCCACAGATTCCAATGGTGATAGAGATAAATGTGTGCACATGTATCGTGTTGACCAATTGAACCCAAAACACCTTACATTCTTCAAAATGATTGCTTGTGTTTACATGCAGAAAAGCATTTTACTTAGCTTTGGTGGAACTGCTACTAACATTCCAAGCCATCTTATGTAACCTTTTGAACAATTTGCTGTGAAAGTTTGAGTTTAAGGTTTACAACAGCAATTTAGCATATTTGCTTCAGAGTGTTGATAAAAGCCAACCAATAGACTCCTAAGCATATTTGTTGAGGCACATTAATTACAATCCTTGTTTGGATCATTTTGCCTAAAACTAATTGTCATGTTTTTTTCTACCCAGGGCACACCCACCTCACCTACGAGGTCCTCCTGGATTATATGAGGTGGTGCGGAGACCGAATTCTATATTTGGAACACCTTTGTGGCGTGGATCCAGACCCTAAGGAGCCATTCGTTAGGAATGTCACACCTTTAAAAAGATCCTAGTATTTTTTTTTTGTGGTTTGTTTACTTATGTTGCACGTTGCAACACAAAGAAATGTCACATTTGTAATTGTTGCCCATTATAAACAAAAATCTAACAAAAAAATCAAAAACAGTTTAAAAAAAAACCCTTTTTTTGGGACCCAAAAAAAAAAAAAAAAAAAAAGCCTTGTTTTTGGCAACCAAAAAAAATATAAAAATTTATAAAAAACCCTTTTTTTGGGGACCCAAAAAAAACAAAAAACAAAAAAAGCCTTGTTTTTGGCAACCAAAAAAAATATAAAAATTTATAAAAAACCCTTTTTTTGGGGACCCAAAAAAAAAAAAAAAACAAAAAAAGCCTTGTTTTTGGCAACCAAAAAAAATATAAAAATTTATAAAAAACCCTTTTTTTGGGAACCAAAAAAACCAAAAAAAAAAAAAAAAAGCCTTGTTTTTGGCAACCAAAAAAAAAATGTTTACAAAAAAGCCTTGTTGTTTTTATGGCAACGGACAAAACCAAAAATGTTTACAAAAAAGCCTTGTTGTTTTTATGGCAACCGACAAAACCAAAAATGTTTACAAAAAAGCCTTGTTGTTTTTATGGCAACGGACAAAACCACAAATGTTTACAAAAAAGCCTTGTTGTTTTTATGGCAACGGACAAAACCAAAAATGTTTACAAAAAAGCCTTGTTGTTTTTATGGCAACGGACAAAACCAAAAATGTTTACAAAAAAGCCTTGTTGTTTTTGGTAACAAACTAAACCAAAAATGTTTACAAAAAAGCCTTGTTGTTTTTATGGCAACGGACAAAACCACAAATGTTTACAAATAAGCCTTGTTGTTTTTATGGCAACGGACAAAACCAAAAATGTTTACAAAAAAGCCTTGTTGTTTTTATGGCAACGGACAAAACCAAAAATGTTTACAAAAAAGCCTTGTTGTTTTTGGTAACAAACTAAACCAAAAATGTTTACAAAAAAGCCTTGTTGTTTTTATGGCAACCGACAAAACCAAAAATGTTTACAAAAAAGCCTTGTTGTTTTTATGGCAACGGACAAAACCAAAAATGTTTACAAAAAAGCCTTGTTGTTTTTATGGCAACGGACAAAACCAAAAATGTTTACAAAAAAGCCTTGTTGTTTTTATGGCAACGGACAAAACCAAAAATGTTTACAAAAAAGCCTTGTTGTTTTTGGTAACAAACTAAACCAAAAATGTTTACAAAAAAGCCTTGTTGTTTTTATGGCAACCGACAAAACCAAAAATGTTTACAAAAAAGCCTTGTTGTTTTTATGGCAACGGACAAAACCAAAAATGTTTACAAAAAAGCCTTGTTGTTTTTATGGCAACGGACAAAACCACAAATGTTTACAAAAAAGCCTTGTTGTTTTTATGGCAACGGACAAAACCAAAAATGTTTACAAAAAAGCCTTGTTGTTTTTGGTAACAAACTAAACCAAAAATGTTTACAAAAAAGCCTTGTTGTTTTTATGGCAACCGACAAAACCAAAAATGTTTACAAAAAAGCCTTGTTGTTTTTATGGCAACGGACAAAACCAAAAATGTTTACAAAAAAGCCTTGTTGTTTTTATGGCAACCGACAAAACCACAAATGTTTACAAAAAAGAATTGTTTTTGTGAAAACCTTCCAAAAAATGATGTCAAAACATAAAAAATGTTTAAAATGTTTATCTAAATTAAATTTAAGTATGTTGCTCTTTGCAACACAAATGTTACATTGGCAATTTAGTTCATTCTATTATATATTGTAATATATTTTTTGTACGCTACAGTTGGTAGACACCCACATGTGTTATTAAAACATTTATTTTATTACCCAAGTTTTCTTTTTGGTGTACACATCGAATGTCTTTTGTGTTGTATTTGTTTACTTGAGTGGTGTGGTCTGTAATTGTTAGTATGTTGGCTTTGGTTTATGTTAGCCTTGAGACTTGTTTTGAAGCTACATTTGAAGGGAGACCTTTTCTTGGGTCGTTATGTGAACATTGAGTTATCTAAATTTACATGAAATCATATGTTTGGAGATCGAGAAGCACGTGTGTATAAATGCCTACATTAACCAGGGCCATTACTTGGCCACCAACACTCCTAAAAAACCAAAGAGCAAACACAAACTAATCATTTTGCATAAAATTTTATTTCATCCCCAAAAAAAGCACTATAAGAAATCATATTGTGCCACCCTCAAATTTAAAAAAAAAATGGCCCCACAAATTGGCCAATGTAACAATCATTAACAAAACCAAAAAAAAAAAAAAAAAAGAAATTAAGTTGGTGGTGGTGGTGGTGACTGAAGCAGTGTGGTGAGCAATGGAAAGGTTCCTGCCATCAAATGGTGGGCCAATAGTCCCATCTGCTCTGGGGTTAGCCTTAGAGTTCTGGTAAAGTGGCCCATTAGAATCAGATCCCGTGTCTGAGGCTGCTGCTGATGCAGGGTGTTGAACCCTGGAAATGTCCCAGACTGAAGATCTTGTGCCAATAGTCCCATCTGCTCTGTGCTCAGCCTAAGAATTTGGGTAACGTGTGCCATTACCATGAGATGGGATCGTTGCTGCTCCAAGGCTATTTGATGCTGCTGGTGGTGCAAGGGTTGTGAAGATGTGTGGGGAGTGGTGGTTGATTGGTTGTTGTGGTCCACGGTGCGGGGGCAAACGACATGTCGCATTGGTGACAAAAAAGAAGAACGGCCTGGGGAGGAGTGAAGTGATAAAGGTGTGGAGGGAATGTAGTCAGGTGGAAGGGGTACTGTGGAACCAGTGCGCATTGAGGTTGTGCAGGAGGATTGCTCATTGAGGGGTGTGGGAGTCCGAACGGAGTGTGAAGTGCTAGGAGTGGCTACAGGAGGAATTGTCCCATCCCCAGCTGCCTGACAAGTGGCCAACACTGGCATTACCCTCCCACTACCACAACCTGCAGTGGCAGGTGAGTGAGATGTTTGGGAGGGCTCTGCCAATGGGGCATCTTCAGATCCAAACAGGCATTGGCGTGTGGCCAGCACCTGAGTGTCAACACTTTGCCGATCCCGTTGATGCTGGTCTGCTAAACTTACCAAGCTGTTACGCATATCCTGTTGAACCTGTAACATATCCTGGTGAACCTGTACCATTGTTGCTACAGATTCCTGTATGAGCCCGAGCAGACGTACTGCCTCAGTAGATTGCTGAGTACGCCTCCTTAACTCATTTTGGACCTGATACTCATCAAGCAGCCTCTCGGCTACATCCAGCATAGATGGACGAAGTTGGGTAGGTGACAATCCCTCTGCATCTAAGGCTACCTGAAAGCAGAAGAAATAGACCAAATCATTATCAAACATCATGACTAAATATTTCAGATTAGTTTGACAACTTAACACCCCAAGCAGAACGTTGAAAAGTTTGATGTGCTTCTAATGAGTACTTGTTCATTGTAAGATTATCCAAGCTAGCAACACTTCTGATAATGGGTACATATTATATTGGTAGGACTAATATGACAAAGGCAAAAAAGATTCAACATGAAGGTGTTCCCAATTAACCCTGGTGTGGTAGGTTGTTTATGCTTTTGGTAAATCTGTTACTACACCAATGACTTTATACATCTACGTATGTTGTCTAAAATCTTGCCATCAATCGGCTAGAGGACAACCCAACCAAACGATACCCATGAATTTGGACCTGGAAAATCAAAGACGGGCCGGACTTTAAAGATCCTGGATGTTTTTGGAACATTAGTGGCACACCAAATTATAACATAATTCCCTGATGTTCAAGATAGAACTCTTGTTGTGCTGGTGCATCGTCAGAATGTCATAGCACTAATTTAACACACACAATGTAAGCCACATCTAGTCCAAAATCAATGCTACCATTGAAATGTTACATGTGCACCTTGTTCCCTTATATCACATACCACAGCACTGGATGCAGAATCGTCGCCAGCTCCTGATCCAACTCCAGCTGCAACGTCAAGAGGGGCCTGATGTTCTTTTAAAAAAAAAAAAAAAAAACATGTTTAGTACATAACCTTAGTCAGTAATGATTATGGCCAGATTGCCCTCCTAGCTTCATGAATGAAGCATTGAGGCCAAACATTCAAAAGTGCTTTCCTGGGCTCATAGGACACTTGCTAAACCCTCCCAAAGGTTAAGAAGGCTTGGTCTGCCTACTAATGACGGCACCCATTAATGCTGTCAACTGTGTTTTGCAGGGTAAACATCTAAAAGGCAACACTCTTTCCTAAGAAAAAACATGTGTGTTAATGGGGTTAATAAGATTCAAAAAAACATTATTTGACTAGACATACCAACACCTTCCTCCAGGCCTAGCTGCACTGGGTGTGTTCCCTGCTGCGGATCTTCTGTAAAGGACATAGCAATATGAGCTATCTTGGCCAAAAAAAAACATCTACATTGTTTGGCACAGTATGATATTGGACCTACCAGGAGGAGGGTCAGCACTGATGTCAACACCTGTGAGTCCGTCTGGTTCGCCAAGCTGCATGGGCTGTGGAGGGGCTGAGATCCGTGCTACAGATGAACAAATTGCAGGTTGGGGAAAACAAAAAAAGGACAATTGGAAGGGCAAGTATCACATTCTCTTAATGTCACACATAGGATAGTAGTTAATCTTTTCCAAACAACTCACACAATTGACATCCAAGATAATATCCTACCTCGGTGCAAAGCATCCGAATCTAAGTCCTCTCTGGGAAAGATGGTATCGGGTCCTATGATGTTCAAGAAAGGTAATTGATAATCCCAGAGAGAACTTCGTGCACGTTCATCCAGCCGACCTTGACGGTCATAAAGACCCTCCGCAGCCCATGCAATTAGCTTCTTCCGAACGGACCCACAGATGTCGTTGACCTTCTTCCGCACACTGTCACGGTGGCGAGGTGCTTCACCCAGTGCATTTACAGCATCCCGGATTTCATCCCACAATCTGTTCTTCTCTGTTACTGAGTAAGACGCGGCCCTGGTCCCATGTATCGCCTGATATCTGGCCATATAGGCGTGGACCAGGGCACAGCACTGATTGTGGGTGAAACGGGGAAGCCGGGTTAATGTGGACAAGCTGACTCTGGTGGACGGACCCGCTCCAGGACTACTGTCAGAAGAGCCAGCTTGTCCACTTGGTGTGTTAACACCTCCCCCGGCTTCCTCCTCCGGGATGGGGATGGTGGACTCCCTCATGGATACAGCTGGAGCCTCCCTCACACCAGAGCCAGACGATCTGCCCACCCTGCCCCCCCTGGCCCCCCTGGCCCCCCTGGCCCCCCTGGCCCCCCTGGCCCTTCTCATCCTTCCAGTGGGTGGGGCCATGGGAGCACGAGGTGGGCAGAGAATCTGGCTGTCCAGCAGCAGCAAAGAGCCCCAAACTCCTAAATCTGAAATGACAAAAGAGAAAACAGAAAAAACAGGATTTGCAGATTGCTCTTCATATACAGTATAATTAGTGAACAGTTACAGAACACACTTACCTAATGGCACAAACAGACTTGGTCGTGGTGGTGGTGGTAGTAGTGGGCAAAGAGCAGAAGAGGCTGCAAAGAAAAGGAAAAAAAAAAAACACATAAGAAAACGCATATGGGTACAAATCACACGAGGCCCTCCAAACACTTACCTAATGGCACAAACACGGTGGTGGTGGTGGTGGTGGCAAAAAAAGCAGAAGAGGTTGCAAAGAAATGTACAAAAAAAACACATAAGAAAACGCATAGGGGTACAAATCACACGAGGCCCTCCAAACACTTACCTAATGGCACAAACACAGTGGTGGTGGTGGTGGTGGTGGTGGCAAAGAGCAGAAGAGGCTGCAAAGAAATGTAAAAAAAAAACACATAAGAAAACGCATAGGGGTACAAATCACACGAGGCCCTCCAAACACTTACCTAATGGCACAAACACAGTGGTGGTGGTGGTGGTGGTGGTGGCAAAGAGCAGAAGAGGCTGCAAAGAAATGTAAAAAAAAAAACACATAAGAAAACTCATAGGGGTACAAAATCACACGAGGCCCTCCAAACACTTACCTAATGGCACAAACACAGTGGTGGTGGTGGTGGTGGTGGTGGCAAAGAGCAGAAGAGGCTGCAAAGAAATGTAAAAAAAAAACACATAAGAAAACGCATAGGGGTACAAATCACACGAGGCCCTCCAAACACTTACCTAATGGCACAAACACAGTGGTGGTGGTGGTGGTGGTGGTGGTGGTGGTGGTGGTGGTGGTGGCAAAGAGCAGAAGAGGCTGCAAAGAAATGTAAAAAAAAAAACACATAAGAAAACTCATAGGGGTACAAATCACACGAGGCCCTCCAAACACTTACCTAATGGCACAAACACAGTGGTGGTGGTGGTGGTGGTGGTGGCAAAGAGCAGAAGAGGCTGCAAAGAAATGTAAAAAAAAAACACATAAGAAAACGCATAGGGGTACAAATCACACGAGGCCCTCCAAACACTTACCTAATGGCACAAACACAGTGGTGGTGGTGGTGGTGGTGGTGGCAAAGAGCAGAAGAGGCTGCAAAGAAATGTAAAAAAAAAACACATAAGAAAACGCATAGGGGTACAAATCACACGAGGCCCTCCAAACACTTACCTAATGGCACAAACACAGTGGTGGTGGTGGTGGTGGTGGTGGTGGTGGCAAAGAGCAGAAGAGGCTGCAAAGAAATGTACAAAAAATACACATAAGAAAACTCATAGGGGTACAAATCACACGAGGCCCTCCAAACACTTACCTAATGGCACAAACACAGTGGTGGTGGTGGTGGTGGTGGTGGTGTTAAAGAGCAGAAGAGGCTGCAAAGAAATGTAAAAAAAAAACACATAAGAAAACGCATAGGGGTACAAATCACACGAGGCCCTCCAAACACTTACCTAATGTCACAAACACAGTGGTGGTGGTGGTGGTGGTGGTGTAATCCTTTATAGGCAAAAGGAGGCTGCAAACATTAAACATACATGAGAAATCGCATGACCTACATACGTGCACATAATAAATTACAGTTATCAGGAAAGCAAAAATGGTGTCTTTGGAAGCTGGGAAGGTAAGGGGGCAGGTTTAGATGCCAAATCTAGACTGCACACCTTTAACAAACATGAGAAAACACATGTCCAAACCACATGCACATGGGGCCAACTGCCAATGATTAAAAGACACTTGAGGGGTTCCCAAGCTATTGTGGGTTGGAGGGGATTCACCATAGACAACTTAAGCACACCCAAGATAAGTACAAATTGTCTCCTTCCTTTTTTTTGGGAGAGAGAGATACAATTGTCTTACCTCCAGATAATGTAGGTTGTGGGTCACAGGGTCTTGCTAGCACATAAGAAACATCGATCTATAACATCCAGCAGCCATATTGGCCATGTGCTCCTTTTATAGCTGGCTCACAGGTGTGATAATTAGCGGCCGTTTCTATATATATCTGCGCATTCGCGAATTTGCGCGTTCAAAATGGAGGACGATATCCCAGACGCATTAGATGGTGCAATGCTGGCATTTATTGGTGCCTTGTTTGAGGAGGCCCTGGCACAGGAGGCAGCAGAAGGTGGGGAAGCTGCAGCAGCAGCAGCAGCAGCACCTTCAGCAGCAGCACCTCCAGTCCGTGTGCCCTTACCTCGCCAGCCACGCATTTTTGCTCCAAGGATCTATTTGGACAAGCTGCGGGATTCTGATGTCAGGAGGAAGTTCCGGCTCGAGCGAGGAACTATTCTACACCTCTACCAGCTCATAGCAGAGAAAATTGACCCGGACACACAGCGCGGCCATGCGGTGCCCGGCATGGCCAGATTGCTGGCCACTTTGTATATTTTAGGGCGTGGCAGCTTCCAAGCCACTTCGGGAAGTATCATGGGCATTAGCCAGCCCACAGTTTCAAGGGTGTTCATGTTGGTCATTAATGCCATAGTGGATATAGTGCCCAATTTTATCCACTGGCCACAGAATGAAAATGAGTGGAATGAAGTCAAGTTGGGTTTCTACCGGCGGGCACACATGCCGCAAATCCTAGGGGCAATCGATGGCACCCACATAGCCATTAGGCCCCCAAGGAGCCACGAAAGTGAATACCGGAACCGCAAGCAGTACCACTCTGTGAACGTCCAATTAGTGTGTGACGCCAAACAGCGCATCATGAGTGTCAACACTGGTCACCCAGGGTCGTGCCATGATTCCAGTATGTTAAGAACAAGTACTCTGTACGAGGTGTTTGAAAGTGGACAAATGCCCGAAGGGTGGCTTATTGGTAAAGTATTTTGTCTTAACAACATAAACTGTAAGATTACATAGACATAGGAATAAGCTACATCGGTGTACACCCTGATTTAAGCAAAGCCTACCTAAAATGGATGTGTTATTAGTTGTCAGGCTGTTCACACACAACCAGATCAGCAGCTTAGCAGCTCACAAAAGAAAGATTTGCAAAGTTGTCTTTGAGTCCAATGAAGGTGGTTAACCAATGTGTAAATGGTGTCCTCTAGCCACCCAAAGAAAACCTACAAATG